>NC_092425.1:13036930-13187889 GCF_036169615.1 Heliangelus exortis | reverse complement strand
CACTCCAAAAACATGTACCAGCTACTCTAAATCAACCCAATAAGGGAAGAAACATCTGATAAGGATATAAGAAACATTAGGGGAATTTAGCCACATATATACACATTTCTGACACACAAAGTAATTAGATTTCGTAAGAATGTTAAAGGCTAAAAAGAAATATACTGAACTACAGTCACTACAATGTCTCCGCTGAAAGATATATGTGTATATACACATACCTTTTTATGTATGCATTATACACATATATACACAAACATATATAGATATTGTTCATTAAGGGAAGCAAAAAGAAGTAATAACAGAATCCTGAAGCTGGAGATCTGTGTACAAAACTGCTTAGAACAAATACAATACCATGTCACTACTACCCATCCGCTCTCCACCTGGTTTATAGTTTCTCTTTTTTTAAATTATATAATTTTAACTACGACTCTTCTGCCACTTCATTCATACTTCCATTATTTTGAAGGGAGGTGTGGGCCAGTAGAAAGTCTTACTATACTAATAGTTCTGTATTAATATCTACACCTCATGTTTATTTTCTCCTCACCCAGGTTGTGTTTACACGAACATTTAATGCAGCCCAACAGGACTTGATTCATAGAGTGAATTAATTGGTGCTAAGAACCTGACACCCACACTATATGCGTTCTGGTGTTTTACTTTTGACCAGCTGCAGCCTGGTCCTAGGGAGAGGAACGCCCATTAGTGGCTGGAGCACACTTTCTAATTTCATTCATTCCAGCAGGAATCCAGTTTACACACCAAAGCCACTACATGAGCAAAAGTGCAATAAGGGGAGACAATTGAGAGGTTTTCTTTTAAAGAGCATTCCTGATCCAAATTAAAATGTTAATGCTCAGGCACCCAAGAAAACATTTCCTGTGGCTCCACATTCAGTGGCAGGCACCATGTCTCTCCCACTCTTTGAGGATGTGCCAGCTCATCCTGGTAAGCAACATGGACCTCATAGCTTGCTGCTTTCTTCAGCACCAAAGAGAGGAAGCAGCACAGATATTTGATCAAGATTTAGCAATTTAGCGCCTCTTAAAGGAGAGAAGGCAATAGAACAAGCACATTGTATGTACTTGTTACAGGCAAACCTCAAGCCTGGTTGATGGCCTTCTGCAAAGTAACTTCTGCTGTGCCTGGGAAGACTAGAAAATTAAAAGCTTCCCAGAATTGTCCTTGAAAAAAATTGTCAAGTCAACTTGAGGAGGTACTGTCTACTAAAGAGATTTTTGATGATTTGGCTATTGTCTTGGATAAGGAGGGTGCATGAATACACTTATGTTTTGAAAGCTTTCATAATAATTCAAAATTCAAGGATACAGAGTGCTACTTGTCTTAAAGGGCTGCTTAAGAGCAACACATACTGAATGCAAAGGGACATCACTAACCAAAATATGAAGAGCGATTAAAACTAACTAAAATCCTTAAAAATACAGGCTTCTTGTTAGAACGGATGATTCTGTCACTTCATTTCTAATGGTGGCCAGCAGTATGTGCTTAATACAGAAGCTACCAAAGGACTAAGTCTTCCCTTTTACTTAGGACCTAACACATCTCTCCATTCAAGCAGAGGTTACTGCTCAGCAAAAGTACATTAAAAATGTTGTAATATAACTTCTAATACCCATTAAGTACCAATATGGGCCTATAGGTACCCACAGGAGTATTTTAATAACAGATTTTGTTTGAAGTGTTACATCATTTAAATGCTATTCAAAGTGAAAACTGGAATATTTTAACTTGGAAATAGGAAGCAGAAGAAAAAAGATAGTCCCTAACCTCACAAAATACTCCAGAAGGAGCAATCTTAGTAAATTTATTGGAGGACATACTGTGAAAGCCATCTGCCTTCATGAACATCCTTGAATCCAATAACCTCAGAGCCAGAACTAGGTTTTGGTCTCCAGTACAGAGGTACTTGGGGTTTGAGATTTAGGCAAATAACGGAGTCAGGAATTGTCCCTCAGCTTAAATGTGGAAAATACATTTGTTTCCTTTCAATTTAAAGGAGATATTTAATTCATATAGGGAACAGGTGCTACAACAAGTAACTAGCAAGTATATATATAAACTTTACAGACTGGAAATTCACCAACCCTTCTCTGGTGAGAATGCAGCACCAGTAACATGTCCTACTATTTTCAAAGGTATTGCCTTATATCTGAAATATCCTAATGCCATTTTGATCTCGCCCAATTTTTCACTGTAATATTGCAACTTCAGTCACACAGATGGCACGGCCCACACAAGCTGCCTTTGAAATCACAATAGCTCTGAGATTGTGACCTTTCATAACTGGCACTATGGCACTTGGTTGATCAAGATATTTTCCATCTCTCTCTTACCATTCTTAATAGTTTCAGCAGTGAAAGCCCAGATTCTAATTCAGTTCTGTATACTATCTGATCACAAGACAGAACATAAAAAATGACACAGAGGTTACTGGACAGGCATGTGACAGTCACTGTGCTCACCAGGACCGGTTTGGTCTTGTGAGAAGAACAGATGCTCAAAGTAGCAAAGCTCTAAACCACCATCCTGTGCTGCCCGCGAGGGTTTAGAGAACAGTGATAATTCAGTATTATATAAAGATTACATATTCAAGCCCTGAGGTTGCAATAGCTACTAAATCTCACCTTTAGGGATCTGTAATACCTCCCACAAGCAGAGAGAGCACGGAAAGACACCTAATGCTGCGTGGGTCACCAGACTATGCATGTGTATTTAGGTCACAACAATTAAGCAATTTTTTAATTTTCCTGGGCTGATGAGACCTGAACACGAGTTCCCATACATCACGTACTAAGGCGAAGAAAGAAGCGGCTTGGCGCCTCTCCCCCGGTGCTGCCGAGGGGACGCGCAGTGTGCGCCCCACGGCTCCCCAGCCTGCCACTTCCAACTGGGATGTAAAATGGCTGAGAGATCCAACGAGATGGGAAAGGCGGAGTAAGAACCACCCGGCGTGGCGGAGTCTCCCGCCGCCCCCCGGCCCGGCCCTCCCGGCGGTGCCCCCCACGCCGCCCGCGGGAACCTGGCGCAGGGGCACCCGAGGGGGGCTGCGGCACACCTGCGCTGCGGCCCCCCAGCCCCTCCGGGGGCCGGCAGCGGCGATGCCCTCGCTCCCTCACCGCCGGCCTCTCCGCCACCTGCGCCGCCGCCCCACCACCGCCCCCCGCAGCCCGGGCGGCCCCCGTGGAGCCGTCTCCGGCGAGGCCGGTCCCGCCCTGCCGCTGCCGCTCACCTGAAGGCGGGCCCCTCCCCCGGCGCCCGGCCGTTGGGGGCCGCCGCGCCGCCACTCCTTTTGTTGAAGAGCTTCTGGAGCAGGGTGGGAGCCATGCCGCCGCCCTGCCCCTGCCGCCGCCGCCGCTCCCGCAGCGTCTCTCACAGCTGCTCAGCGGGCGGCGAGCGGCGGCGGCCGCGGCAGCAGCATCTCCGCCGCCGCGGAGCCGCCCAGCATTGCGCAGAGGCGAAGGGAACGCCGAACCGTTCAGCCGCGCCGCTCCCGGCGGCCGCGCGTCACCTGACCGAAGGGCCGAGCCCGCCCGCTCGGCGACGCTGACACCGGCACCAGCACCCGCACCCCTTTCTCCCCCCCCTCTCTCTCTCTCTCTCTCTCTCCCTCTCGCCCGCCGGACGGGGGCACGGCACGGCACGGCGCGCGATGGGAACGGGGACGCGAGAGCTCGGCGCCCCCCTCCGGGGCTCCCCATTGGCTGCGCCGAGCTCCCGGCCACGCCCCCAGCACGTGGTAAATCGGCGGCGCCCGGCGGTGGCGGTTGGGGATGCTGGCGGGGGCGGGGCGGGGCGGGGCGGGGCGGGGCGGGGCGGGGCGTTACGTTACGTTATGTGGCGTCATGTGTCGTGTCGTCATGACGTCATGACGTGACGCAAGTGTATGTTTAAGCTTTTACAGCACCCTTATATACAAACATACATATTTATAACGTCTGCTTCCCAATCCATGTCTCCATATGAGTGCAGACACACATCTGTGCCCATGCAGGGTGGAACTAGCTGATCTCCTAAGGCCCTTTTTAAACCCAAACCATCCTGTGATGTCACTCGTACACACGTGTCCCCTGCACACGTGCGGGGCACAAGCTTGTGTTTCACGGCAAATTCTTGGCACGATAAAGGGCACCTGGACAAACCACCACCCCTCCACCCCCCGCACCCCCCATCCCAGCTGACGGGAGCACCGTGGCCACTGCCAGCCCGGCCCGTAGGTTCCCTTCCCTCACGCCAGCTGAGCCCACGGCTCCAGGGAAGTCTGCCTGGTTTCTGAGAAGCTCATGGCCCTCAATTTACTCTGTTTGCACCACACACAAATTCCAATCACCAGTCCAAAAAGAGTTCTGATTTTTATTCTTTTTTTCTAGTCCCAGACACTGTAACAGAGAGAGCCCTGGCATTAACTTGCAGCAGCAATGCAGTTCCCTCCTGTGGGCTTTGGCTTCAGTCCTTGAGCAGGCCAAGTGAGAACACTATAGCAGGAAGGTGTCCCTGCTGGGATGGTGCTGCTCATTTCTCTTTAGTTGATCTGTTTCATTAACAAAATAATGATAGAGTATTTGGGGGTCATTTGGAGCTTTATGTTTCTTTGTTTAATTTGGTGGAAAGGGTTTGTGTGGTTCTGCCTAGCAGCTGGATGACACCACCACACGCCCGCCAAGAAAATATAACTTCCTATAATGATCCTTTTTAACCAGCTAGGTACCTGCATACTGTGGTACAAAGGGAAAAAAACACCACCACCAAAAGCCCAAAACCGCAAAACAAACACAAAAACCCCACCCTGAAGCAACAACACAAAAAAACAACAGACCAAACAAACAAATAAAAGAACCCAACCAACAAAAAAAAAACCAAAAACCACACACACAAAAAAACCCCCCACAAAAACAAACGAACAAACAAAAAACCAGAAGAAAACCCCAAAACAAAACCAAAACCAGAATCACAGCACTTTCCTACTATTATCAGGAAACTTGGAGATAAGATACTGAGAATGGCAATCATTAAAATACCTTATTGCAAACTCAACATCCAGCAGTGGGCAGAAGTCGTGCTGGTGCTTCAGGGCCAGCCTTTCTGTGGCTGGAGAAGCTGATTAATCTTTTCAGATTAAAATCTAGAGATGACTGTCCAGAGGCCTGACAGTCTGATCAGCTCCTCCCTCTGTAACACCAGATTGAATCTTGTAATGCTTGGCTGACCCTGCCTGGAGGTCCCTTCTCAGAAGGGTTCCCCATTTGGAAAGTTCTCAACCACTTCATCTGTGAGACTCAATACCCAACATGAATCTTTCAGCTTTGATGTTCTTATGCTTTTGTTTCTTTACTTCCATCATCACCACCAGGTGCCCCTGGTCATTTCAGCCAACCAGTGAACCAAAGCCAAAGGCCAAGAAGTGAGAGGACAGTGATGACAAGAGACTGAAAGGGAAGTGAGTAGCAGGGTGTGGCTGGCCTAGATGAAAGATGCCATGGCTGACAATCAGTGTGAATGAGAAGCTAGGCATCCAGCTCCAAAAACAAGCACTGCACTGTATTTCCCACAGAACAATCTTGACAAAAGTTGCAAACACCACAGCTGCCACTCTATGGCTATGTCTGCATTAGCAAGCCGTGCTGGCCAGGGGGGCAGAATCAGACTAAACCAGCTGTCTGACCAACCTGAGCCCAACACCCTCATCACAGCCATTTTACAGTTTTGTTTTGGATGAGCTGTGATTTGGTCCTGTCAGCAGAATGGTTGGAGAACACTGAATGTGTTTCTGAAAAACAGCTGGTTTAGTTTTATCTGAGAATATCTACTTTGTACACCCTGATGCCACTCCAAGATGTAAAGCAAGACTAAGTCAGTGAGGACAACTGGAAGACTGACTAGATCATTCAAATCCTGAAATAGCTGAATGCTTGGTCAAGTATTTTTGTGCTTCACAGGGCATAAATCTCTCTGAAGAGTCTCTTCTGAAAATTTAGGTACTAGCTAGGTTAGACTATGTTAAAAGCCAAGTCTCTGGAGTCACACTTAGCATCCCAGCCATTTAGACCTAGATGAAACTTTAAGTTCCATTACATCTGCTTCCCCTACACCCTGCCCAGTCCTGAATGTACAAGTCTGAAATGCATCTGAACATCTGTTCCCAGAATTAGGCTTTGAAGGAACCACAAAAAAGAAGCAAAAGCTCAGAACAGGTGAACTGTGAAGATTTAACAAAAAGTTTGTTAGTCCAAGATGCTCATTAATGACTTACTGCTCAGGGTAAGTTACACAAACACAGATAAGTCTTGCTACACTTTGCAATGCATCAGCAACATTTTGAATTCTGTAAAATAATAAAAAAATCCAATTTTTATTACCATTTAAAACATGCAAGGTAAAATGTAATGTCAATAAAAGTCTAAAATTGTTATCTTTCCATGTTATTACTATTACTACCTAGCACAGTATGTCTAAATTACTCTCCACAGAGAATGCTAAAACATATTATAAAATGTTTTCCACTTTGCAAGCAGGGACAGAAACTGACAGCAACAGAGAGATTGGGATTGCAGCTCCCTGTAGACTAGGTTATTCACTCTTCACTGAAGGGAGCCCTATGTCACTTGTGCTGTTATTGCTCCAACTCCTCCTGAGCCTTGAACAGTGTCACAAAGGTGCTGCATTGATGTAGATAGGCAGTTTCAGTGTCTTTTTGCATAGAAGATACAGTCAGTTGACAACAAAATACAGTTTAGAGGGAAATATTAATTTAATTGCTTCAAAATCACTGGGAAGTATTAATGTATGAAATGAAACATTTGGTTTAACAAGTCTTTGGTGTTAAAAATAGACAGTATGTCCAGGTAAGGAGTGTCTTCTTTTAATCATCATGATATAAATATTGAGTAATATGGTGAAAATTGAATTGTGTGAAGGTAATAGCTATTTATACTCCTTTGAAGTCACTGCTGTTAATTAATCTATCTTGCCAAATTTCCTAAAGCAAAGGAAAGCATCCTCCCGAAGAGGATGAAGACACAGTACCTGTTCAAACACTTGTTTACAACCTGGTTTGGTTCCTCTCTCAAACAGAGCTGTTAGTGCTTTTAAGTTGTATTTCTAAGCCTCCTGCCCAGGTCTCCATCCAAAGAGATTCCTACGTGGAAATCCTCGTATCTCAGATCTTCAATGGCAAAATCTGTTGTGGGACTTCCTATCTGCTGGTTGTGCTCTCATTTTTAAATCCATGCTGATGCAGTTCACATTGGACTTGGTCCTGTTCACAATTAGATGCAGAACAAAAAGGCTTTTGACATAACAATATATGATACAGTCTTCATAATTGATATTATAATACCTGTTGGTGAGAACTGTGATAAAGAACATTATACATTTACATGGAAGTGTAGAAATGTACAGGACATATATGTCTATCAAAAGTGAGGGCAGGAGTTGAGCAATAAAACCAGCATCCCACATCTGGCAACATCAGCCAGAGGCTGGGTAACAGTTGGGCCTCTCCTTCTTGCAAGCCATGGCTTGTACTGTAATCAGAAGTCAGAGGCATTCTCTGCCATTCCTCCTCATGTCCCACAGTCCAAAATGCTACTCTGGTAATTTGTCTAAAACACATTCTAAGCGGAACTAAAATACATAGCTAAAATGTCTGCCTATTTTTGCTTGGCTCTTAGCTAATCCATTTCTTTACAGATCTGCATACCTGCAACTTAGTGATGAGTAAATGCATGATTTTTCTTTCAATTTCTGTCATACTGTGTGTAGACAATTTTCTTTTTAAAACATTCTGAGACAAGAACATATGGTTCTTTCATTGTTTAACACTGCATTTTAAATCGGCTTAGAGGACTCAGCTCGGAGTCAGTAACTGCTCAGTATGGGTTTAATCTGGAACCACTTTATACATCTTTATGCAGAAAGACTGGGTGCAGACGGGGGAACAATAAGCCTGATTATGAGAAAACAGATTTAATTCTCTCTCTCCTGTCTCATGTCTCTCTCATGAAGGTGACATGCTTGATGTGCCAGGTCACATGGGAATAGCACATGATGCACTCTGTGTGTCACACGGCACAGAAAAGGCTGAGTGGCTGCTCTGTTTCACAGCAAGCAGTGAAAGCATCCTTACCAGAAAATTGCATATTGGAAGCTTCTTGATAGCTGTTCTGAAAAATCAGGTGATGTATGTGTTTCAGTCACTTGTCAGCTGGATCCCATCAGTATTCCACCAGACCACATTCTGAAGCTGCAATTCAGTCCAGCAAAACCCCCACAAACATAACACCTATAGAAACCAAAATGGCTTTTCATATCTTTAGCCGAGGTAGTTCAAAGCACTCACCTTCTGGTGGAATGACCATTGTATAAATTTTTGTTTTCTTCACAGTGCCAAATACTTACTTTTAGAGGTGAAAAATAAAGCAAGAAAATTAAACGAAAAGAAAAATTCCTAGTCTGAATGTGTACATATTTGCCCATGTTACACAACAATGATCATTTATTTAATGATCATTAAATAAATTTTCTTATTATGTCTTCCACCAGAGTACAACATTTAGAATGATATATATATATATTTACATGCATTTATCAGTGATAGCTTCTTTGGTCCAGGTGGGCTGAAAAGGTGAAAGGTAAGATTTTATAACTGGCTGCAAATATAAGATGCACATCCCTTTCTCTGATTTTGCAAGTATTTGCTAGATGAAGTACTAGAACCTTATGAAAGTCTGGCTTTAAATCTATCAATTTAGTGTATAACTTCTTAATTCAACATAAAATCACTCAGTAAATACTTGGCAAAAGTCACGGTATAATGTTTTTACAATCTGTCAATGACTATAAATTATTATGTATGGTAATTATGCTGCTGCCATGCTTGGGAGATACTGATTCAGCTCACATATTTTCCATAATCTCTTACCGACACTGAGAAAATTGTGTAATTTCTCTCTTGTTTAGCTTACATCTCCAAATCAGCACGGGGATTACTTCTCTGTATCTCTGAAGTATCTTGCACACTCCTGAGCAACTACTGTAATATGAATTACTAAATCTAGAATCTAGGCTATTCCAACTTGGCCAGGAAAAAGCTGTAGGGACTGTGTAAATCTGCTCCTGAAAGAATGAATCACTACTTCTTCCTGAGTGGAAGCTGCCAACAGCTCTTGCGGGGGACACGCTCCAACAAAACACATTTTACTTTGGTGTCTGCTAAAGAAATTTCTTCCAGACAATACTCACTTGGCTAGCAACTGCCTCACTGAGGTCATTTCTGCTGCAGCACTGCACCTCACCTATGCTAAGTGTTACGATAAAAATATCTCAGCCAGTGCTCATGGCCAGATGCCTGCTGACTTACAGATGACTCAAAGCCCTGGTGGCCTTTGACACTGCAAACCATGTGAAATCCCTGACACAGCTGCATGACCTGGCTCAGAGAGAGAAATGCCTTAGTGTGGTTCCACTGATTCCTCACGAAGTGTTCCCAGATGGTAGCAGACAGCTTTTCCTTCTGCTAAGGGATCCCAGATGCAATATGGAACAGCACTCAGTGCTGATCACCCCTGCTATCCAGCACGTGTACAGAAGCTGTGGGAACGATCACTATGCAGAATATGGACTGCAGTGTTATTAATATCAATGCTACTTTATATTTTCTTTCAATCTGGGAATTACAACTGCCCCCTGACATGTCTGATACTGAGAATATACTGAGAAAGAGATGAAAACCAGCTTGATGAAGTTCAAGTCTAAACATACAAAGGTGACGTGAATTGGAGGAGAAAGCCTTTGGAGGATACAGTGAATCAAAGAATGATTGCAGAGGGGATGGATTAGAGAAGTCCAAGAACAGAGATGATAATTTTGATTAGCAGCATTCCCAGGACTGTAAGTGTGCTAGAGTCTGAGCTCAGTGCTCTTCTGTGCCTTCTCCTTTTGCCTCAACACAGTCCTTACCTTCATGGTGTCAGTGAGCACAGAACATGGCCAAGTTGACTCTTCTGCCAGGGAACACTTGATTATAAGGAGCTCGGACAGTTTGTTGATGGTTTTCACATCCCGCGGTCAACACAAGTGGCTGAAAGAGATGTTTGCCTTGGAGCATTTACAGATATACTTGCTTTGGAAAGAAACATTTTGCTTTCAGACCTCAAGAAGGCTGGCGTTACTCAGTGTTTCTAAACACGTGTGTTGTGATAGTCACTTTTGACAATTAGTCCGTTTTTCCGTAGGCCACAGCTTTTCACAAGGCAAACATTCCTCTCCCAAAACACAGACCCAGGCAAAATAAAAATTCTCTCTTTACCCCGTTCCATGCCCCTTATTTGTATGTATAACCTCAAGAAAGAAACGTTTTATCCTTGCAGATTATCTCCCGAGTCATTTCAGGCTGCTCGGAGGCAGACCTTGCCCACAGCCATTTGCGGGACCCTGGCTCCGCCGTGCGGTACCCCGCGCTCCGCAGGCCGCCACCGCCGCCGACCCGGCCTCCCACCCGCCGCCTGGGAGAGCGGGCAGAGGCCATGGCGGGGACACCGAGCGAAACGGCGGCGGGGGCACCGAGCGAAGCCCGCCACACGCCCGCTCCGCCGGCCACGGCGCCCCGCCCGCCCGCGCTCCCGCAGCCGCTGCCCGCGTAGCCATTATCTCGGGGCAGTCGCCTTTCCCCTCGGGTTGCAGCCTCCCGCTCCGCCAGCCGCCCGCCCCCGCCTGTGGGAGGAGCGGGGAACGGCCCCGACCCCGCGGCGGCCGGAATCGCTGGCGGCCGAGCAGGCGGAGCCACAGCGGTGGTCGGGCAGCTGCAGAATGTCGCACCCGTCCCCTCTCGCCCGGCCGAGCAAGGCTTCCAACCCCCGCGCCTTCTTCGATGTGGACATCGGGGGCGAGCGAGGTGGGGAGGGGGCGGGAAAAGGGCCCTTATGGTGGGGACGCGGCCGAAACCCACGCGGTGGGGCCGGAGCAGGCCGGGAGGGCCGGGGTGCCCTGTGTGGAAGGCGCGGGACTCGGGCTGGGCGCCGGGGAGCAGCGGGAGTGGTGCCGGTCACGCCCGGACCCAGCCGCGGGGCGGAAAGTTCTCGACGGGGAGGGACCGTGGGGCTCCAGTGGCGCCGCGACGGGCCGGGCCGGGCCGGGCGCTGTTCCCCCGGGCTACGAGCGCACACCCGGCGCCGGGGAGGAGAGACGGGGCCGCTGCCACCAGGCGTCCTGGGGGGCGGGTGAGGAGGGGGGGGGGGGGGGAAGGTGTCTCCCTACGGGATCCCTTTGGGGTTTCCCCGCCAGAATGAACAGGCCTGAAGAAAGAGAAAAAGGCAACATGGCTGCACCGGCACGGCCTTCCCCGTGCCTTCCCAGCCGAGGGAAGCATCCGTGGGGGATGCGGGTACATCCACCGCCATCAGCCGCCGCGCTCCCAGGCGGCCTCACCCCACCAGGGGCAGCGAGCTGGCAAAGTGCCCCTTACCGTACCCGTCCCCGGTGCCACCTATGGCGGCCTTGCCACCTCCATCTGCCCTCGGTGTGCTGGGCTCGGCCTCGACCGCAGCGAACCTCGTGTTCGGCTGCACCTCCTGTCTTCTCACCGCGTCCCTCCCGCCTGTCCCGGGCACATCCCGCTGCCCGCCGGGCGGGGCTGCGCTGCCTCCGCAAAGCTGAGTGAGGCGGTCGCTGTGGTTCTCTTGGCATTGGCGGTGTTGCCAGAGGTCGTTGGAAAATCTGTGCGAACGGTCAAAATGGAAATAAGAAAACAACCACGTGGGTGGTATACTAAAAACACAGGTTTTCAGCATTTTAATGGGTGAAGATAGATGCTGCCGTTTTGTCAGGAGATTGCCTCTCATATTTATTCTGTTACTCAATAAAAGCAGTAACTCTGTTAGATGATTTGCCTTTTATTGACTTTCAGTTGTCTAATTTGTTTTCATTCCTGTATTAGTTAGAATTAATATATTTACAGTTAGCTTCCTGTAGAGTGGAGTTCTGCTAACTAATTGCCTGTGAGGCTGATGAGAAAACTGGAGCATCGGCTGCTGGTGGCTGTTAGGAGTGAGAAATAGCTCTCTGAGAATCCAGTCTGTGAAAAGAGAATTTGACACATAATCCATTTATCAACTACTACAGGATCTGTTAGCTACTCAAGTTTCACTTCCTTTAGTTAAAACTTGTATGTTTTCAGATTTAGTGATGGCTTGTAGCATCTTAAGCAGCAAATTGCAATTATTCATATGCATGTTAAGTACTATTGTGCCTTAGTAAACTTGGGGTTTAAGAGGATAAGGTGTAAGGTAGGTATACATGTTTGGCATAAGCTTTTTGATCGAATAAAACCCTCCATAAAAGAATCTTTTAAAACTTTAACATATTTTTGAATGATCAAGCTACATACATATATATATGTTAAAATAGATATAAAATAATCATGCATGTTAAAATACATAATATGGCTTTAATATACATGTGTGTATATTAAACATTTCCCACACACATTTTTGGCTGAAAATACCTTAGGCATTAGCTTTTGGCAGAATCTGTCTTTATTCATCTTAAGTTATTCCTGATAGTGGAACTCGTTGTTGGTAATTGTTGCTAAAATCCTAATGTAAGCGTCCCAACGATTGTCTTGGAACAGCCCCAAAATTTAAATTTAATGGTAATCTGGATAAAAAGAATAAATTTAGATTTTACTTTACATTGCCTTGTAATGCTTAACACATCATGGTGCCAAGGAGAGGTCTTTAAAATATGTCTCATTCTGTCATTTCAGTCGGACGCATTGTCTTTGAACTGTTTGCTGACGTTGTACCGAAAACTGCTGAAAATTTCCGTGCGTTATGTACAGGAGAGAAAGGAACAGGGCCTACAACTGGAAAACCTCTCCATTATAAGGGATGTCCTTTCCACAGAAGTAAGTTCTATGAAATCTCCTGTCAGTAGCAGAAATCCTCTCATCAGTATTTGAAATAGTATTTTGGGGCACTTATTAAGAAATACCTTGATTGAAATAAGTTTTTGATGTTTTATTCCTCCCGAGGACTCGATGTTCTTACCATGCATTGACAGTACCAAATTACAGATGTACTAGCAAGTTAGTAATAGGAAAAGCAGTTTGCTATGAGTTCTGAATAGTTTGAAATGGATTTCAAATTAAGAAATATATATCAAGTGATGTCTGCTTAACTGAAAATGCATACTTGGGAAAGACCTTATAAATAAAAGGTGGGATTTGGTTTTATTTAGGAACAGGTTCTGGTGACAAGAGTTTGCTCTTTATCATTGAATTGTTTTTCAACATGCCTTTCTTGCCTTGCTGCTTTATTTTATAACTATTTTCTTTTACAGTTATAAAGCAGTTCATGGTCCAGGGTGGAGATTTCTCAAACCAAAATGGCACAGGTGGAGAAAGTATATATGGTGAAAAATTTGAAGATGAAAACTTTCATTATAAGGTACTCTATTGAAAGTAGTAACTATATTAAATTTTTGAAGTTTTGATGATTTTTATTTTTTTCAAGTTCAGATTTAGCAGTCTTAATTCCAAGGTTAACATATATTTAAGCAATGGAAAGAATGCAGGAAAAAAGCCCATAACTAGCTTGTCCTTAAAGTCTGTTGAATACAGAAAAAATACAGGTTTGAATACATGCTATATAAGGCCCACCTCATTAGGATAAACTGTTGTAGTCTATCTTCTTTTTCATTGCACCATCAGAAACTAATTTGAAGCAGTACTTTAGATGTCATTGAAGTAGGGGTATGATTTTAATAGAGTGAGAAATTTTGTCACTCTGAAGCATATGCAGTATGTTAGTATTAAATGGATTTTTTGCCTTTTTTTTCATACACTAATAACATTCATCAGATTAGATTTGAGAAAGGGGAATGCATAGTAGTTTGCAGAATTAATCCAAAGAAAAATGTATTTTCCTTGCTACAGTTATTTTCAGTGATAATGAAAAATAAAAGGCTGTTCGTGGATGACTTTTTTTCCATCCAAAGTAGTGGAAAAGTGTTCTGCTAATAAAGCAATTTTTTGAGTGTGCAAAAGTCTCAATTTGAAGATGTTGTCTTAAGAGTCTCTGGCTTCAATGGCAGAAATTCTGACCCCTCTTATTACTTATTCCCACTCCTCTATCAGAGCACACACATTACTAGCAGCCATTAGTGTAGTTTTGTCAGCCCAGCTGCAGAAAGAGCTGTGCTATGAGAGTTGGAAATTTTAAAACAGTCTTTGTCCTCAACATGTAGGGACACCAGAACAGCTGCAGGTGCATATGCTTTACACACACAAGTACTGCTTTAGAGCAACAGTTTTTGCAGGATGTGTCTGCTGTTTCTTTTGCAAACGCAAAATGTCCCATTGCCATTCTCAAGGCTTCTCTTTGTCAATATTAAATGCTCCAGAATCCATATTTTGACAGCAAGGAGGCTGTGAAGGGATCCAGCACAAGTCCTGTGAGGAAGGGCTGAGGGAGCTGGGGGTGTTCAGCCTGGAGAAGAGGAGGCTCAGGGGAGACCTCATCACTCTCTACAACTCCCTGAAAGGAGGTTGGAGCCAGGGGAGGGTTGGGCTCTTCTCCCAGGCAGCTTCCAGTAAGGCAAGAGGACATGGACTTAAGCTCTGCCAGGGGGGGTTGAGGTTGGACATTAGAAAGAATTTCTTTACTGAGAGGGTGATCAAGACATTGGAATGGGCTGCCCCGGGAAGTGGTGGATTCTCCATCCCTGGAGATATTTAAAAAGAGACTGGATGTGGCACTCAGTGCCATGGTCTGGTAACCACAGTGGCAGTGGATTAAGGGTTGGACTTGATGATCTCAGAGGTCCTTTCCAACCTGGATGATTCTGTGACATAAGATTGAAGTATTTTTATACTTTTGAAGAAAAAAATTGTTTGCCTTTTGTTTTAAATTTTAAATTTAAAAAACGAACAAAAACAACAACAAAAAAAATCAAAACAGAAACCCCCCCAGCATTTTAGTACTATTTTTCTTTAAAAATGTGTATTCCAGAAGGGGAAGAAGACTGCTTTTCACCATACTGTACCGTAGGTCTGTGTACTTTAAGCCTACAATTTGTACAGTATTTGAAGGTAACCAAATTTAAATATTACCTGTACATTGTCACCTATTTGTTGCCCAGCAGACATAGCTGTTCTGGAGAAAAGTGGCTTCATAATTATTCTGAACTCTCCTCTGAATGCTCTGTTCTGTTCTCAGCTGTACATGTAAGACTGTGTGGCGGGAAAAAATCCCCTATGTTTAGCATCTTGGACCTTGGTGGGAATACTCCCTGGAGATAACAAAGATAACATGTTCCACAAGTACCCTTTACAAGAGCCAGGCCACTCACTGTTTCATGGCACTGGCAGTAACTGTTTTCATACCATGTGGTTTTGCAGTAGCATATGAATGTCTCCCCAACACCACTGACTGAAAAATTTAAAGGCATCCTTGTCTCATGGTTAAAGCAAAGCCCTGACTGCAGTCGTGCTTGCCTCCAAACAGTATTTTAGGGAAAGAAAATATGGCAATTCTCAACTAATTAGGCATTGAAGTCCATGACTAAGTTGGGAGCAATAGATGTAAGTGCAGCTTTGTCATAATGACAGTTGTGAGAGATGCTCTCTGAAGCCTGACACTTGCTATGGTGCTGCCCATAGAATTGCTGCTTAAAGCTGCTCCCTGGCTCCCTGCAGGATATTGTGTCATTGTTACTTGTACTGTCAAGTGAGACCTGGAGGTAATAAGGAATGCAATGCAGATGATCTGTACTCATCTGACTGCTCAGCTATAACAATCAGTCTCACTAGGCTTGTTTTTTTTTTGGAGTTGGTTCACCATCTAATGGCTGAGCTATTGTGGAACACTCTACTTAGTTCTCAAGCAGTGTGATTACCATGGCAGAGTTTTGAATATCAGAGCATCTGATTTTGTCCAGGCTTTTTGACTTGCTTGGAAAGCTTACAAAATGACAAGCAGAAACCATCACAGGAAAGACACTCTTCTTGCAGTGTTTCTCAAAACACAGCAAGAAAATGCATGGATGACGGAAGTTTTGTTTATAAAAAGGGACTCTCATCATGGGACTAATGTTGAGACTTGGTCTCAAATAAAATGGGGTTGCACCAAACTGCTATCCATAACTTTTGAGCTTGTCCTTCAAATCTTTACTTATAAGAGGTCAACATGCAGTTGTATGGCAATATCAGAACTTATTGTTACTTGGCTCTTTGTTTACCAAACTTTGCTGTCTAGTATTAGTTGTAATTGAAAAAGAACCCAAAACAGAAGTAAGACTTAGAGGTCTATTCTGCCTCATGGGCAGTGAATCAGTGATCTCAAGTGGTATTTGCAAAAATCTCCTATGGGGGAACCTCTCTGAATAACTTGTTTGTGAGAAACTATGATGCAAAATGTCAGATTCTTGTTTTGGAGATAGCTACCAGATGTCCTCTCTTGCTGTGGAATCCAGGCTTCATCTGTGTCATTGGCCATCTCTAATTCCCAGGGTGAGTTTCAAGAGAAGAAGAGATGAAGCCAAGATTATTCCAGTAGCTTTCTGTTGGCTGGGTGCAATTCTAGCTCTCAGCTGTACAGCCTTTTCCCAGAGTTCCCAAGCAAAATCCAGAATGAAAGATTCAGACTCATAGTGCCATTTGACTGGATGAACACCTCAGGCTGGGGGTTCTTCCTACCACCATAGAAATCCAAAAGTCGAGTGGAATAAAGTTTTCAAAACAACAGGTTTTTTTTAAGTGGTAGAGACTATAGGAACAAACTAGATGCATAAATACAGCTGTCTCAGTGTTTCAAACTAATCAACCTCCCACTGAACTCTTTCACAGCAATTTCTTCTCCATGTCCTCTGTGGCATCAATTTTTTAATTATTATTTTTATTTTTTTTTAATCCTTTGCTCCTCCCCAAGTTTTTCACAAATACCACATCTTGTATGCTTCAGCCATGTACCAGTGTCTTGGTATAACATACTGACTTGAATTAAACTGAATTCCTTGCACTTAATAACCAGATGAACTTGAACAACAGTTTCACAGCAAGAGATCCACACCACTTAGGAAAAGTCCAGTTTTTGCAGTACAAGTGAAAAGTAAATAATCTGTGTGATGGAGCAAGGTAGTTATTGTGTCAAAGTAGGAAAAAGTACTTATAGAACACAGGACAAGTAATATTTTCTTACATTAAGCTGTTAAATAAATTTGTATTAGTTTGTGGCTTGGTAGCATAAGCCAAAATAATTAGATGGTTAAATACCAGCAGAATAAACACTGTGTCTCTAGGAAAGTGAAGGAGTTAAAAAAGCTCCAAACCAGTAACCTTTACAGAATAAAGACCACAGTCTCCTACAATGCAAAGTTCTACAGCATAATTTGCCTGAGTAATCCTTATAAAATTATGAATACATACCTTCTTTGACAGCATAACATTAAAAGTGATTCAGCTGGCATTTTGCTTTGCTTCTTGAGACCGCTGGTCTTCAATAACCCACTGGGGAACTTCTCATACATCTCAGGTGATGCACCCAAACCCAGAAGCTGAGCAGGGGATTGAGTGTACAAGAAGCAGACAGATGGCCATAGATTCATAGAATTGGTTGGGTTGTGAAAGACTTTTAAGATAACTCCAACCATGAACAGATCTCCAAGTCTACCACTAAGCCCTGGCCCCTGAGCACCACAGCTACTTGTCTTAAATACCTCCAGGGGTGGAGACTCAAGCACATTACAGAAACAAGGGGCACATGTGGCTCTGCTTGCATGAGTGCTGGCTGGCAAGTCAGGAGGCAGAGCAGGGCAATTTGCTCTCTTCAGTCATGATAGGCAGATTTAGCTGCCAGCTGTATGTTACTCTCTGATTTTCCAAGCTGTCACTATGGCTGTCCTTGCTATATATAACAATAACCTTACAGAATATTATGTATGGTTTTGTAGCAGATCTTTTATATCTTGGTTGTGATTTTTTTTTTTTTCCCCCCCCAATGCAGCATGACAAACCAGGGCTGCTGAGCATGGCCAATGCAGGACCTGGTACTAATGGCTCTCAGTTCTTCATTACAACGGTGCCTACTTCCCACCTTGATGGGAAACATGTGGTGTTTGGCCAAGTCATCAAAGGAATGGGTGTAGTTAAAATGTTAGAAAATGTTGAAGTAAAAGGAGAAAATCCTGCTAAGGTAAGCAAAATCCAAAGCACTTAAAGCACTTATGTGGTGCACATCCATTTTGTTTAAATGTTTCATGTATTGTTTAGAGCTATTAAATGTCACCGAGTTATTTTTACTGTTGATTCCCATCTTATTATCCCTGTTAAGAGGCTTTTGTACTTTTGCTGTAAATTTCCCCTGCACTAACAATTGATTTATTCAACCTGGCTGTGGGAATGGAAGCCATTATTGGGGAGAAGGCAGAAATGCACAGCTAGAAGTGTAGGATGGGTGGTGAAATTAAAGGGTGGAATTCACAACCCTACCCAAGTGATATGCAGCTCTTACAGATTTTATGTCAGAAACCCATGTAGTTCTGGAAAAGTAATCAGTGTGTACGCCATGCCAGTCTGTGGCTGTTCAAAAAATTAATAACTGTGACTTAAAAAGATTTGCTTCAGTGTCTTGTGTTTTGCTGCAGCTCAGCCTCTCTGTGGAGCGTAGGTCTGGTGCTGTTGGAATGCTGCTCCTCTGAAGGCAACACTTCCTGTGATAAACACATTTTGATGGGGATAGGCTAAAGATGTGGTGGGTTTCTGAAATCAATGCACCCAAACAACAGATGAAAAAGCATTTTTACTGAATTTGAAAGAGCACTCATAAGTTGTGGCTTTTTTGGGGGAAAATGTTTTAGTAAGCAAGACTGCTAATTACCCTTCATTTTTTCAGCTGTGTGTCATTGCAGATTGTGGAGAGCTAAAGGAAGGAGATGACTGGGGAATTGTTCCCCAGGATGGATCTGGAGATGCTCATCCTGATTTTCCTGAAGACTCAGATATAGATTTGAAAGATGTAAGTATTTTTCTTCTAAGTTATTTTATAGAATTTAAGACATGGAGGTAGTCTGAGCTGCATGGTGTCTGTGATGATGTTCACTAAACCTTTTCCCTATTGATCAAGGTCCTGATTAAATGGTGACATCCAATTAATCCAGGAAAGAGAAGGCTGTGGGAGGGGACTGCTCTCTCTTTTTTTTTTCAGAGCTAATTTCAGCTGATTTTTCCCCAGTAACTAAAACCACTGTTATTTAAAATTATTAAACTTAATGTTTTTCTGGTTTTTGTTTCTTTCTACTTTTGTTTGTGCAACAGTGAAAAATGGCAATTACTAGAATTCTGGCAGATTACTAACTTAATGTTATACCTGCACCTGTGCAACTTTTAAAATAACCTACCCTTGGAAAGATTTTGTGTCACTTACTAGAGATACTAGAACATTGATCATTTAAAAAGATTTTTACTACATCACAGCTAATTGTTCTCATTTCCCAGTAGCTTTTAAGTTGTTCAAACTGAAGGAAGACCTGTTTTTGAGAGTTAGGGAGCAGACTGGTGGAAGCATCTCTTCTGCAGATTTTTACTTATCATGAAAGTAAAATGGACAAACTGTAAATCAAGCTGTTTTGTGAGAGGGGAAGAAAAGGTGGGGCTGCATGTGAATATTTTCAAATACAGAATTAGAAAAGTAAAACAATTACAGCTGTAAACCAGAAACACCTTGTCTCTGGCAATTGAGAAACATTTCAACTCTCAAGCAATGTTTTAGGATAGCATGTGGTGTGGTTTGGAACTAAAGCTGTCAAGTGCCTGGCACCTTTAATTTTAAACTTGATCATATAAACTTAACTACAAGAAACTAAGGTGTCCTTGGTCTCAATCTGGGATCATTTTTTTTCAAGGTCATTAATTCTAGTGGGTTAGAAGTGAATTGAACTTGACTGAAGTTAAGACATTTGTGGTATAGACAGCAGTAATTATAAACTTAATTTAATGTTAATTGCCACTAATTTAACACTTGAAATTTTGCCATTCTGGGAAGAGAAATGATGAATTTGACAAAGACAGGCAGTTGTTCTTTTTTGCCTTCTGCAGATGTTTTAAGTGTTGGGAGAGAATTTTGTTGATGCAACTTACAGTTTGAGAGTGTGCAGAGTTCAGGTGATTTAATACCATTTTGAGAAAAAAAAAGAATTTTTTTTGGAATAAGGCTGTCTTGTTTGAATACTTTGGTTGTTAACATACCTTCTTTTCTATGAATAAAAGTCAGCACCTTTATATATAGGTCTGTGTGGGTAGAAGCATTTAGGGGAAGGAGCTGAATTGCTATGTTGTCTCTGGATTTTCTCACTCTTTATATTGTAGAAAACCTGTTAGGAATTTAATTTTTCAGACTGTTGTGTTACATAAAGTAGAGAATATTATAGCAGTGGCTTGAAGGTAGTATTTCTCTGAAGTTGTATTTTTATTCTGAGATTTTATGCTAATCTTTAAAGAGGATGGACATGGAATCCTGCTGTTAATGTTTAAGTAATTCAAGACTTCCTTCATAAGTACCTTCGTACTTTGTATTTTCCATCTATTTTATTAGGTTGACAAGATTGTGGCCATAGCAGAAGACATAAAGAATATAGGAAATACTTTCTTCAAATCGCAAAATTGGGCAGTGGCAACTAAAAAGTACAGTAAGAGTTTACGGTAAGGCTTTCATCCTGAATCATTTTGTCCTGAATCAGGTACTTGCTGTAACCCAAATGAATACTTCTCTCAAGCAATGATCTGTGCCTTTAAAAAGTGCCTGTGCTCTTCTAGGCTTGATTGTTTGTTTTTTTAAATTTTTTTTCTTTTTGTTTGTTTTTTCCTTAAAAAAAAAAAAAGCCTTCATCTAGATGAAGTTCTACCAGATCTTTTCCAGTTAGTCAAGTAGGTCTTCCACTCACTGCTAAGTAAGACTTAAAGGAAGGATGGATTTTTGGAATGGACTAAAAGCTTCCTTTTTAATACTCTTGCTGTGCTGATGTGTAACTGGGAAGAATAGCCCAACAGTATACACAAGGTAGTTAATGGACTGGAAAGAAGGGAGATACCTCCTCTGATTTCTAAAGACCAATAGGTTTAGGAAATTGGTAAGTTCATGAGGAAGTACCCCCAAATGTGACCCTTACTAATGCATTATTATTTTTTCTGAGGTTCCATACCATCATCCTGACTCCATGTATAATTCAGACGCCTCTGAAATCATGGTCTTTCTGCTTTTGTTTTCATATTGCTCCTTCCTTCTTTCATGCTTTTCACTTTATGAATAGAAGCTTCTCCTAAAACTTTTTTTTTTAACAAGTGATACTGACATAAAACAGTTTATAACATAAAATGCTCCTTGGGTTTTTACCTTTTTATCTCTCCTCTGGTTTTCATCTTTTCTGTTATGTCCAGCAAGTGGAAGAATTACAGGCACTGTGTCTCACTTACTTTTTAAGTATTGCTTATTTCTGTGATCCAAAGCCGTATACAAACCATGCACCACTCAGAAGACAAGGCATGTAAAAATTCAACCTACATAGTCAGTGTTCTGCAAAGACTGCATTAATCATGGCACACTTAAAATGTGAATGCATCCAAACCCCCTTTTTAAAATTATTTAAATAAGAACCACAGTTCTGTCAAGTAGGCCATAAAAAGAATTAGGACTTTTACATCCACAGCAAACCTTTGCCACTTGAAATAAAAACCTGGCAGCGCTACCACATTGTAAATTAAGGAAATACAGCTTGCCTATGAAATAGAAATGCAGTAAATCGTGTGGCTTAGTCCTGAAACAGTGTCAGCTTTGAAGTTCAGGAAAAAAGTAAGAAAGGAAGATGGTGGAAAGAAGGTGGAGTTACTAATGCTCATAAAACACCCTTCGTTACAAAGTAAAGTTAATTTCAGCTTTTAGCCATAAATGCCTAGATTAAAATACTGAAGGAATCAAAGAAAAGATGAAGGTTCCCACAAATGCACAGTGGTGGTGGTGACTTTTGCCACTGATGAGCAACATGTTTGCTGAGAATAACCAATCATTGAGATAAATTCTAATGGTTTCATGACACCTAAAATGGTCTAAGAAAAATATGCTGTTAGTACAGTGGAGGGATAGGAGTTACTGGGAAACATTAGTGAGTGAGTTGATCTTTTTTTGTCAGGGTTGGTCTGATATATTTAGTTTAATAAATATTTCTAGCAATGGAATTGAAGCTGCTTTTAAAAATACCAATTTGGAGAGGCCTGTTTGCACCTATCTGTGGAAAAACAGCTAAGGGCAGAACAAAATGGAAGTTGCAACATTGATACATGCTTTTGGTAAATCTCTTTTTCTGCAGGTATGTAGAAGCTTCTGAAGAAGTGGCAGAGGAGGCAGAGAAACCAAAGTTAAAGGGTGTTGCTTTGACCTGCGTTTTGAACATTGGTGCCTGTAAACTAAAACTGCTGGATTGGCAGGGAGCCATCGAAAGTTGTTCAGAGGTAACTCTAATATTCAGCATCTTGATTAAGAATTGGCCTGTATAGGAAACAGAAACTGAAACTACAAAGCTTTTTAAGAGTCTTCTGATAGGTTTATGACTTGAAAGTAAACCAAGAAGAAGGCTGATTGCAAAGTTGATACTAATTTTCAAATATGAAGATTTTTGAAGTATTTTGAAATTGAAATGATTCATTAATCCAAAAAAAGGAGGGCTGTTGCTTACTGCCATAAAAAAAACCCTGCACATTATCATTGTCAGTTTTGTTTCCTAAGAGCTGAGCTTTTTATATTACAAAGAGTTAAACTGTCTTTAATGAAAGAGAAATACTATTATTTGGAAGACTAGTATGAGCAAAACATTTTACTTACTTTTACATTTGATGGTCCTGTATTATATAAGAGTCAGAGAGTGGTTTGGCTTGGAAGGACCTGAAAGGTGCAACCCCCATGCCATAGGTAGGGATATATTAATTAAGGTGACTTTTCTAAATAAAGCCTTTTCAGGCAGGATTAGTAGTGAAACAAAACCAATGAAGAAAGAAGGAAGGAAACAATAAATATGGAAATTCTGAAAAACGGTAGAAAGAAAAAAAGGAACAGCAATGTATATGCTGACAAAAGTTAGTACATTTGAGGAAACTTTAAATAATTCATCAAAACTAAATTTTTGAAGGAAACAGAGTGAAGAATCCTCTTATCTGTTAGCAGAAAATCCTGAGCAGCATCTCCTAGGACTTCATGCTGAAAGCAGGGGTCTTGGTTCATCTGTGTGTGAGGGGTCTCTGTGGAGCTGGCCTGCTTTCTAGCCTGCTGACAGTGTTACCACATGGAAAATTCTCACAAACCATCTTCAGAATGGACAAAGAGGGGATACGAAAAAAAAACATAAGAAAACTTTGTAATGTGGTATCTGTCATCAGTGGTAAAAATGAAAACATCCTGTCTCTGTTAGAGATAGAAGTTACTAGTATTAATACTTCACACAGAGGTGGGGGGAGAAAAAAACCTCAAAACTTCCTTTGATTTTAAGATTACAGAATAGTTAGATAAAGGCAAGTCCATAGCTATAACAGACTTCTGTAATGTATTTAGCTTCTGGCTCATCACTAGTTTTAAATAGTGCATCAGTGTTTTTAATCAGAACATTGGTTTCCTAAGAATAACCAGTAGAGTGCAAGATGATTCTTAGTAAGAAATCATACATTTTCACTTTTATGATTTCTTAGAGCCACAAATCTGTAATACATGCATTATTTAGTATAAACAGGGAATTATGATTAGCTGGACCTGTTCCAACAAAGCTTCCTTTAAAATAGCTGTAAGCATTATGGTTGAGCTAAAACCCAGGAATGCTACCTCTAAGTATGCAACATGGACACCTAAATTTCTAATTCTTGACACAGAAGAGGATCTAAGCTTTAGAGCAGACAGATCAGGATGAGCAGCCAGAGTAACACTCCCATTATATGAACAGCCAATACTGATTTAAAAAAATAAGGATATATCATCTAATGTCTATAATTTTAAATTAATGAGTTAAAGGTAATAAGTGAAATAATAAATGCCAGGTATTTCCTCTAATCACCAAGAAACCATGTTCTTTTCAATAATACAGAAAGACACACTACAGAACTAGCTGCTGTAAGAAAGAATAATACCATCTTCACAGGCAAGAAAACAAAACTAGCTAGCCAAATTACTGATATAATTAGAAAAATAATTTAAGTAATAAGATAGTAGAACAATCTCTTTTCCCAGCCACCCTTATTTGCTATTTTGACATTGTCACGTTAGAGTTGGCATATGGGGATTAGTGAAAACATTCAGCTCCAAAAAGGCATAATGACTGGACCCTGACAAGGTTGCTGAAGCATAAAATGGATGACTTGTATGTATCTTCCTAGCCTAGAGTGAAAAAAGCTTTACGTGATGCCATTTGAAGTTACTTAGTGTGAAGGAAGGAGCTGCAATACAGAGCTGTGCTGTGACACTCAAGGTTAGGGTAACATGAGCTGCAGTAACACCTTCACCTTACAGAGACAGATGCAGACAAGTTCTGTTTTACTGTCAGGTATGCTCACCCTTCACAAAACCCCACTTCTGGCACAGTGGTATTAAAACTTGACTTAGCTACCTATTCAGTGTGCTGTAACATGGCTTTCCTTTTTTACACATTTAATGTTTTGACAACTTACCCTCAAACCAACTTGGGTGATTGTCTGCTGGTGTGAACTGTGCCAATTCCAGAGATGGGAGGCTGGGAAGTATATGGAATGTTAATGAGACAATTTTATTTAATTTACAGGCTCTTGAGATCGATCCAACAAATACTAAGGCTCTCTACAGACGGGCTCAAGGATGGCAGGGAGTAAAAGATCTTGATCAGGCATTGGTAATGATCACAACACTTAATTTTATTTTTTTTAATCTAAATGTTTAATCAGAACATTAATTTATATTTCTCTATTACTTAAGGCTGATCTTAAAAAGGCTCATGAAATAGCCCCTGAAGACAAAGGTAAAAGACATCTGTTTTTTTACAAATTCTTTACTTGTTTTTAAGAATGTAAAAAAGAAACCAGGGTATTATTCAGCAGGAAGTCATACCAGGGTGATGCCCAAAATGCTGGCTTCTAACAGCTTAAATGCTGATGTATTGAGCTGAGAGCACACTGAGGTGGAAAACCTGTTTTTATCCAGCAGTGATGCTTCTGGTGGTAACTTGCTTATGTAGGTCAGCAGCATGGAGCTGTCTCCCTCTCTTGCAAGGGCCATGTGAACTTTCCTAATTCCCTGCTCTCACTGGGTGAAATTTTTAGCTCACGAATTCTGTGTTGGCACCAACACTGTGCTTGCTACACTCTCCTCTACATGGTTACCTTACCAGGTGAAACAAAGTAAGGGACAGGTTTTTTTTTTCCCCACTGACCTAGAAGATTAAATGCAATTTCCAGCAGTGTGACCTCATCTTGACATACTATGAGACATGATGTGGAGAGATTATTATAACTGTATCATGAATTTTCTTTCTAAGCAGCTATCCAGACGGAAACGCTCAAAATCAAGCAGAAGATAAAAGCCCAAAAGGAGAAAGAGAAGGCAGCTTATGCTAAGATGTTTGCTTGATAGTTTTTTTCTAAACTTTTAAGTCTATGCACTAACTCATGCAAAAGGATAAACAAAGCTGCTTCTTTCATTTGCCCTGCACTGCAGTTTTCAGTGTTTACATCTCAAAAATCTAATAATAAAGACAAACAGTTGAAAGATAAAGTGGTTTTCTTTAAGTTGTAATAATTTGTGTCTTGCAACTTGGGTGTGTTTCTAATGTGTAAATCACTAGTGGTTGTGGTTTCTGCATCTTAATGGTGGTAGACCAAGCTTCTTAGGAAGCACGAAGACAATTTAGGTAATTTCTTTTAGAGCTGTTATTAGAGCAGGCCTGATTTCTTTGTAAGAAATAAAAATGTTGGTAGGCATACAATGAAGGTGCAAGTATTACTCTTTTTTTCTAACCTCTTCACAGGTTGTATTGCAGATGGGGTTCCCGTTCTCATCAGGAAAAAAAAAATCATAACTGTAAATTTGATGTAAAATGCGTAAAACCTAAACAATTTTTTAGATTGATATATTTTCCCTACTGCAAGGTAGGATTACATACAGTAAATCAGACAGAGAGAGAAAATATTTTTAAGGGGTAGGTACTAAATTCTTTCACCATATCCATGATTCGCTGAACTTGAGCAGTAAATCCAAGATCCAGAGTTCCTTTGTCAGTCCTGAGAAGAACTTTCTCCTGTGTGCCACACAAGTCCTGCAGAGAAGTTCCTGCTTAAATAAGGCAAGGGTTTAACCAGAAGGCACAGACTTTCCATTTAATGCAATGTTCATACCTAAAGTTCAGAAGGGCACATTAGTCTCAAACTCCTTAACAGTGAAGTCAGTGCTGAACTGCAATTACAATGCAGCATAAAATACTCCAACTTATTTCCTGCTGATCAGAAATCAGTAAATAGATTTTCTGTCAGTTTACATCCCATTATAAGCTGGTCCTCCTCCACCTTCAGGCACTACCCAGTTAATGTTCTGACTTGGGTCTTTAATATCACAAGTTTTGCAGTGGACACAGTTCTGAGCATTTATCTGCAGTCTTGATCCTTCTCCCGTTTCCAGAGGAACAAACTCATAAACTCCTGCAAAGAGCAAAAGAGAGCCATCACTTCACTGAACAGTTTCCCCCTGCATGTATCCTCTCACACTCACCAGCAAGCATAACAAGAAGTACATTACTAGAGTAATTCAACTGCCATGTTCCATGTTTATTAATTATTTTGTCATTAACTGCTAATGTATTTTAAGAACTGTACCTGAACCCTCTTCTAGAAGGATGCTAGGTATAGAATGCTTCAAGTAAGCAGAAGTACTTGGTCTTTCATCATGCAAAAACAGCTCAGACTTTTTTATTACTTACCTGCTGGACAAAATCTCTGTTCAGGTCCATCAAACACAGCCAAATTCCTGCTCACGGGTATGCTGTCATCTTTGAGAGTTAAATGAGGAGGCTGATCATGTTCATGGTTTGTACCACTTAAAGCCACGGATGACAGGAGATCAAAACTAATTTTTCCATCAGGCTTTGGGTATTCAATAGGTGTGCACTCTTTAGCTGGCTTGAGCTGAGCAAAATCAGGTCCTACAGGTATTTTTAATAAATTTTAGTATAGAATTACTGTAATTTGCAGTTATGCAACAACAAATTAGATACAGATGTTTTAACTTCCCTTGTAATCTGAATTATTTCATAGAAGAAATGAGAAACTATGATAAGTGGAAGTGTCTTTTAATGTCTTCAATCAGGTAACAGGACAAAGTCTGCTTCACTGTGTTACCATCCACTACACTTTTTGGCCACAGCACTTGACCAGATGGGCACTAGTTTCTGCTAAGACCAGAAAACACTGACATACATATTTAGAATTTTCTGTCAGGACATAACTCAAATTACCTGGATGCTTTAATGTCCATGGTTCCTTTCCTCTCAGTAGCCAATAAAATACCCCTGTGTAAATCATTCCTCCATACACACCAAGTATGCTATGGCAAGATGGTCTGATGTTTCTAACTGCATACAGCTCTTTCCACACCCAGGATTTTTTCAGGTTCTCTTCATATTCTTGCACATCAAGTCCTAAGGCAGTACATGAGTTGTTAGGTACCTACATTACATAAAGACTATACTGGAAATAAAAAATAATTGCTGAATAAAGGTGTTAGCATCAAAGGCAGCAAAATGACAATTTCAGAATAAGCTTTACTTATGCAGGAAGCATAAGTTTACTTTTCAGATGCTCATTAGAGGCATATTTTTGTTCTGGTAGTAGGATCAATCCTTAAGAATAACTAAGCAAAACTTTCATAGAATCATAGAATTGGCTGGGTTGGAAGGGACCTCAGAGATCATCAAGTCCAACCCTTGACCCACTGCTGCGGTTGCTAGACCATGGCACTGAGTGCCACATCCAGTCTCTTTTTAAATATCTCCAGGGACAGAGAGTCCACCACTTCGCTGGGCAGCCCATTCCAATGCTTGATCACCCTCTCTGTAAAGAAATTCTTTCTAATATCTAACCTAAACTTCCCCTGGCACAACTTAAGACCATGCCCTCTTGTCTTGTTGAAAGTCGTCTGGGAAAAGAGACCAACCCCCACTTGGCTCCAACCTCCTTTCAGGGAGTTGTAGAGAGTGATGAGGTCTCCCCTGAGCCGCCTCTTCTCCAGGCTGAACACCCCCAGCTCCCTCAGCTCTTCCTCTCTTCATAGGGTCTGTGCTCGAGTCCCTTCACCAGCCTGGTTGCCCTCCTTTGGACCTGCTCTAGGACCTCGATATCCTTCCTAAACTGAGGGGCCCAGAACTGGACACAGGACTCGAGGTGTGGCCTCACCAGCGCTGAGTACAGGGGCAGAATCACTTCCTTGGACCTGCTGGCCAAGCTGTTCCTGATACAGGCCAGGATGCCATTGGCCTTCTTGGCCACCTGGGCACACTGCTGGCTCATGTTCAGCTTCCTGTCAATCCAGACTCCCAGGTCCCTCTCTGTCTGGCTGCTCTCCAACCACTCTGCCCAGCCTGGAGCTCCCCAGGGGGTTGTTGTGGCCAAAGTGCAGGACCCGGCACTTGGCCTTGTTGAACCTCATCCCGTTGGAATCAGCCCAACTCTCCAGTCTGTCCAGGTCTCTCTGCAGAGCCCTCCTGCCTTCCAGCTGATCCACACTCCCCCCCAGCTTAGTGTCATCTGCAGACTTGCTGATGATGGACTCAATCCCCTCATCTAAATCGTCAATAAAGATATTAAATAGAACTGGGCCCAACACTGATCCCTGGGGGACACCACTAGTGACCGGCCGCCATTTTGATGCAGCACTATTCAGCACCACTCTCTGGGCCCGGCCCTCCAGCCAGTTCCTAACCCAGCACAGAGTGCCCCTGTCCAAGCTGTGGGCTGACAGCTTTTTCAGGAGAATGCTGTGGGAGACGGTGTCAAAGGCCTTGCTGAAGTCCAGGTAGACCACATCCACAGCCTTCCCCTCATCCACCAGGCGGGTCACCTGATCATAAAAGGAGATCAGGTTGGTCAGACAGGACCTGCCCTTCCTAAACCCGTGCTGGCTGGGTCTGATCCCTTGCCCATCCTGCAGGTGCTGTGTGATTGCACTGAGGATGATTTAATAATGTCTTTCTTAAGTCATTTAACAGGACAGCAAATAAACAATAGCTATCTTTTTAAATCACCACACACATTTCATGATTTATTTGCATTCCCAACTAATCCCCTCAGACACCTTTACTGCTAAGCTGCTGGTGGTTCCAACTGAATGCAAGGTAATTACAAACCAAAACAAAGTGATCTTACCTATTGTCTTTGATTGGAGATTTTCATTGATTAATTGGTTAAAGATGGCTTCAGAAGCCAATATGCCACTTTTCATTGCTGTATGTGTCCCTTTGATCTTGGGAACATTCATGAGTCCAGGACTGCAACCAATTAATAATCCACCTGGGAAAGTGAGTTTGGGTATTGACTGCAGAGAAAACAGAAAAGTGGTTTATTGGTTTGGGTTTGGTTTTTTTTTAAAGTAAAAATAACACCCTGGAAATGAAACTGGCATGAGGCTTGACTGTCCTTGAGATCTAAAATACACCAGAGTTACTTCACTTAATCAATAAGCAAATAAGAATGCAGACACTACTGGGGCTGTGTATAAAATAATCACATGACATGTTACTTATATCCTCTATCCAGTTGCTTTGTTTTCCTGCCTCAAGTTTAAGAGAATTGTTAAAAACACAAACAAACCCCCCCACGCACACATTACATTTGTGTTGCTGTTTTCCACATAGTTAGTTGCATGCATCTCATCTAACACTTCATTACTCGGTGCTTTTTTCTGCAAATCTTTTTTATGAAAATGCACAAGTACCCATCCTGTACCCCATCCCAATGAGATTAACATTCTCGAAAGTGAAGAGCTTCAAAACATGGACTGACTGAAGTACTTGGAGCCTCTGATCAAATCCTAGGTCTGAAATCACTGAAGCCAAGTTATGAACATACCATTCCTCTGAAAGTATTTGATACTGAGCAGCATTTGTGAATCCTGCATCCTGCTTTCATTAAAGCTGCCCAAAACAACTTTTTAACAGCCTAAATAATTTTACCCCAAAACAACACTAGCCATATTTAATGAAAAATGTTAAAAAAAAAAAATAAATTATCCTTGGAATGCAAACCAACCTGAAACAAATATTTGTTTTTTCTGTCTGTTCAACTGTTACCTGTTTACTACTCTCCCAGGGCTGACCACATTTGAATTCTCATATATTAAGAACTAAAAAAATGTATTACACAGCATTTCCTCTCTGTTTTGGGCAATTTGTTTAATCAGATGTAGTGATTTGATCCATAGGAAAATTATTTAGGCTGAAAACACAGCTTTAAACTTATTTTCAGTGACCAGAAGTCCTAAATTCAGCTACATAACAGTATTTCAAAGGAATTAAATATGCAGGAGGTCTCTTTTCACAGGACCTTTGGCTGAAAACAGTTACTCTGTGGTATCTGTTAGGATGCAATGATGTGGCACTGGCATAAGTAAAGAAAGACTTCTTGATTCACTCTTTGATTCACATAAAAATATGGTTATCAGGTAATTTTTTTCTGCAACAACAGTTTCTCTTAATAGGTACTTAGTGACCAACATCCTGTCAAAGTCTAAGTGAGATCAGCCCCAGAACACAAAAGGCTGCAGGGACTGCAGCTTTGTAACTAACTCTCAGTACTGTGGCACTTGGTGCTGCTGGCACAGTTCCTCCAGTGGAAGGAATACAACAAGCAGCCTGGCACAGCCCCCCCTGCCCCGAGATACAGGGTGAAATCCTTTCAGCTGAAGGCAGCAAACAGACAAAACAAGGCTGGTTTGGGGGAGAAAAGAAGGGGGAGGCTCCTGCTCCCTGCAGAGTCCTCCACTCCAGCAGTCAGAGAACCCCACATTCTCCTCCCCTTAGCTCAGCTCAAGATTTAAAATCTGTTAAGTGAGGCTAATGTTTGACACTTGCATGGGTCATCAGTATGAAGGTTTTTTCCCCCTGGTATTCATAATATACATTGCTCAACAATAGCAACACCTTTTATCTTTTCCACAGAACTCAAACCTTCTCAAAGTTTTTTTTATAAAATGGAGACAAAGCAGAGGTTGCATGGGAGTGTCTTTAAGGGCTTGATTTGGCAATTTTAATAAACAAAGGAAATGACAGCTTTGTAGATGTAATCTATTAAATCCTGTTCCTTTCCTCCACATATCCCAAAAAGCTACAAAATCAGGGAAACATAGAAGAGCTCTGTCTCCATCTCTCACACCAACTTAGTATCACTATATTTTAAAGACTAAAGAGCATGGTCATAAGCTTATCTAAAAGTGAAAAAAGATACTTAGATTGACAGTAATTTATACACCTATTTGATGCAATACTGTCACCAAAATTAACACTAGAGCAGAACAGAACTACTTATATAAGAAAATATTCCTGGACTCCAGTGATTCAAATGAGTCAGACTGCTATAGTTATTAATCAAAGCAACACATGCAAAAGAAGAGCTAATCTTAAAAATCTTCCCAAGTGACTCATCAATGAAGCTTTTTTTTTTTTTTTTAACCAAAAGTATGTATTAAAATAAGCCACTTAAGAGTCTGACTTCATGATTAACAAATCTATGTACACGGGATTAGAATAAAATTATACCAAACCCCATGATTATATATTGGGAACAATGCAAAGTAATCAGTAAAGTAAGTCCAGCAAAGAAGTGACAAGATCAGGTAGAGCTGCACAATAGGTGTAGTCCTGCCTGTGTAACTTAGCACAAATAAAACCTGTAATTGACTGAAAAAGTACCATTTTCTTTCAGCCATATGTTTTAAGCAGTATAAGTAGTCTGCAAGTGAAGCCACAATCAGGTTACTTCATCAAAGCCACCAACTCAGTAGCACCTATTTGTGACAGAGAAACCAGTGCATGGGATGGAAAGAGAAGCCCCTCCTGGGTATAAGTCTAGATTAAAACATTTTGGCATTTTGTACCTTATCTGTGCTAATAATTGACCAATGATGGTTTCTGAAATAAGCTACTAACACAGTTCTGTTACAACATATGACATATTTCCAATTGAGAGTGAACAATCAACCTGCAGACTGATTAAATGTTTATAAAGTGTGTAATATAGAAGTTGCTTCATGAACCCACATGACTCAGTCCCAGGCATGAGCACTGCTGTCAAAGCCTAACTCCACAAGACTGTGACAAGAGTTAGGTGGCTGCTCAAATTCTACTTTTATTGCAAAAGCTGCATAAAGCCACATTTATACTGAAGAAGAAAGACAAAGTAGTCAAGAGAGCAGAGTGAGATAGCCCTAGGCCACAGATCAGTCTGCTGTCTATGAACACTCAGGATAGTTTTAAGTTCCAAACTGAAAGGAGCATCTAGAAGATGGATCTAAATTCAGGACACACAAGCATGTCCTGTGTTTAAAGATTCCCACATGAGAAGCTAACAGGTTGAAAGGACCTTAGCTCTTGACACATAAAATCCAGACAATTAATCCTGCAAGCTGTTCCAGCCCTTTCAACTGACCTTACGTCTTGAAGGAATAAATTTTTAAAATGTCACCTTTTAAGACTCCTTAAGGGAACAAAATTAATAAGGTATTCCATTCCCCAAGAGAGCAGAAATTCAGTGTTGTGCGTGAAGGATACTAATGTTATCTGTACTTGAGGAGGTGAAAACTTCTATCTGCCAAGTTACATGACTTAAGAGTCAAGGACTGGAAACAAGTTCCCCCTGCCAGGATAAACAAGTAATTTAGAAAAAAAAACATACACACCTCTGCTCCCCAACCTCACAAAAACCCCAGATGAATGGTGCTACCTTCTCTTCCCCAGGGTTCCAGACACAACAAAGAAATTTCTGTAGCTTTTTTACTGCTGAACACATATGAATGTGACACAAACTCCACTTCATAATTAATTGAGAAAGTAAATTGATCATGTCAGAAGAATTTGAGCATGCAGAGCCTAAGTCTAGCAAACTTCAGCAGCCCGTATCCAGGAAGACAACAAGGCTTTTCTATCCTTTTGAATCCCTTATTAATCCTTTTTATTTACTTTATTAATCCTTTTTATAGTCCAGTTGTTTCCCAACAGCATGTAACCCAAATCTGCAGCAATAAAAACATGGCTATCAGAACCCAAAATACAGAACTGAATTAAAAAGTTACCTGGAAACCACCTTCATTTAATGCTCTGGCACCATAGGCGATCCTTGTTCCACCCTCCAAAGTAGGCTGTACACTGGGATGGTGCTTCCACCTCTGAAACTCCCTAAATGGACTTAAATAGGGGTTTTGATAATCTAAACCGACCTTAAAAAAACACAAAAGCAACATCAATGAAAATAAAGTATAACAATTCAACAAAAATTTGCAAAGAAAACAATCGCATTACCACACCAACTCTTTAATTCTATTTTCTACTAAACCAACCTCAGGATCTTTCTACTTAAAGCAACTACTGCCAAAACATTCTATTAAAAGTACAGTAAAATGCAAATTCAAGATTTTGCTGCTGTAAGACTGCTCTCTGCCTTACCTGAAACCTGAAGCATGGATAATATTTAATTGTATTGTAACCACCTTCCATCTGTCTTTGAATTGAAACAGTGATATTAAATTAACCATGTTTTAATGGGCAGGATGAATGAGAACTTGTTTTGAATTTGTGTTTCAAAACATTTTTGCCCTGGGAAAGATGGAAGGAGGGGTAAACAATTATTTCTAGGTAGTTATGTACCTGTGCTCACATATTTTAACCAGTTCTTCACACCATTTAGTGGAGACAATTATCATTTCCAATTAGATGAGCCACTGTAATAAAGAAAAGGGGAGCAATTAAAGCAGAAAATGGGGGAAAAAAGACTGGCTGGATGCCCAGAATTCTTATGCATCTGAAAATTTGTGCAAAGATATACCCTACATTTTCCATCTCTAATACACTCTTCAAAATGACCAAAGAGTCTCTTTTGAGACATGCATTATTTCTGTTTCCTGTAAAATGTAAATAACAGAATACACAATGAATCAGAAACAAAAACTACATTGGTTTCCCTGGCAACTTCCTGCTTTTAGAGCATTGCTTGCATCTACTTTCCTTGCAAGGTAATGTTAATGAACATTTTTCAAAATAAGTGCAAGATAACCCTGCTACAAGAATCTCCTCAAACTGACATAGGTGTAAATTTCAGAGACAAAAGTGCTCATGTGTTCACACACAAGTTTTTCTCCTGTCTGAACTGGAGATAATATGAACATTACTAATAACCATTCTCAAAGAATCAAAGCTCTACCCATTTAAAGACAAACAGAATCGGAATGTCTACTGTCTCTGCTTATTAATTCTAACATTAGAAATCTGCACAGAATGAGTATGCATGTCTGAGAAAACAAAGAAGATTTTTTAGTGTTTCTCACAAAATGGTTAAACAAAGAAACAGTTTTCACTCATACACACACTCTGGAATAGCTGTAAAATCTAGGAGGCTGAAGAGTCATCTCAATTCCAGACTGCTGAAAGTCCAGATTGTGTCCTTGACTCTAAGAATGCCTGTGTGTAGGGCACATGCACAGGCTAAACAAACAGCACGTGCTTCAGTTACCACTGCACGTGCCAAAAAAACCTATCCAACCACTGCTCCTTGCATCTGGCTGGCAGAACAACAGTCTCTGTAGTGATCTCAATGTTTCTGTCTGATAAAGAGGCAATAAGAAGGAAGAAGCTGCTTGTCCAGAAGGACAATTGCTGAAGAGTGCAAGGCAAAGGAAGTGAAGATCAGTGGGGGTAAGAACACACTGAAGATCTCAGAAATGGAAGGAGTGCTGCAGAGTGCTTCCACTTTATATGACTCTGATGCCCAAGGCTGACACATGAGTGAGGAAACTGAACTGTACCAACTCTAAGTGATTCAGACATTTCCACACCTGCAAAAATTTTGCAAGCACAATTTTGATTAATCATCTGGGTCTGGCTTTACCAAAATTAGTTTGGTTTGCAAACAACCGTATTTGTATATTTTTTATTTTGCTCTTAATAAAAGACACTGGATTGAAGACAGATTAGTACAAGAAATTAACCTTCCCTAAAATGGGAATAAACACACTTAAGACTGAGCAAGTACTAAGCTTGGTCTGTTGTTATTCTTGTGTTTTCATCGTCACATTAAAACAGAGAAAAGAAACTGCATAAAAATGAAGACCAAACAACATAAAAAAAGCATAAACCCCACCCCCCTAATTTGCTTACCACAAATCCAAGAGCAACTAAAGGTTCAGCCTCATTTAAGTGATAAAGAAAGGATCCTCCATATGTATGTCTGTCTAAAGGCCAGCCAACAGTATGTTCTACTCTTCCTGGTTTCCATTTCTTTTCATCAATAATCCATAACTGAAATGAAGATTACAAAAAAAATTACTTTATATTGCAAAGTAATGGCATTCCAACAACAGAATAAGAGACAGAAACACAATTAAGTATAGAAGAAAAACTAAAGTATTGCTGTGACCAATGAGTAGACTCATACTGCAAAATTACAGGTAGTAAGTACACTTTTTTTGATTGCCACTTAAGAATTTCCTAACACTTCTTTCTTGAAATGTGCAGCAGAAAATGTGACCAAGAGTTCAGTACTATACTCAAAATTTTCATTCAGCTGTAAGATCCTCTATTAGCAACTTTGATGGATGCTTTTGCTAAGGACTGCAATCCTTGCATTGACTTTTTTCTTTAAAAACATTTTTTTCATATGCATCACTGCAATTTTCTCACAAGTTTTTAAAGGTCAAGCTTAAGAGTATGCCTGAGCTGATTTAAATATTTGCTGTCAGACTGGTTGCCTTCTCTCTGCTCTGTCCTACACTTCTCCAGTGCTCATCTGACCCATGATGAACTCAAAGCAGCATCTTCATGTTTCCAGTAGGAAGTCAATTTTCTGCTCATTTCACAAAAGATCTCTTTACCATGGAGTTGTTATGTGCCAAGCACAGTCTAATGACAGAAAGGCAGCTGAGCTCCATTTGATCACCTCAAGCATGGAGGGTACATCTACATTAATGTCCTGAGTGGGGCTCCTGAGTGTTCCCACTACTGTGCTTTGGTTCACACACTACAGAAGCCACGCAAGGCATGAACTGGATTCCTTCCACATGAAACTAAACTGTAAAACAGGCTCCAGAACCCCATCCAAAGCATTCCAGTTGTGAGAGGGCATTCAAGTCCATGGGACTAGACCAGAGCTACTTCAAAATAAAAATAACCCTGAAACATGCATGAATATCAGCTAATCAGCACCAACTGTTTCACTTGACAGATCCATCCCTATAGATCCATTTGCTAAAGCAGACACAGTCTCATCAGTCTCATCACCTGAAAACAAAGGAATTCTACAACAAAACCCTACTTGAGAAACAACTTAGGCATTAGGAATTGTAACTAAGACTGTATCATACCTGGGAACATTTACAGAGTTGTTCTCTATAGAAATGGAAACTAATTATTTAACATATATTTTGTAGCTAGAGGCACGTGTTTAAAGAAATAAAGAGTATGTTATGATGAAACTCTGAATATATTCTAAATAATACAGCTCTTTCTCATGCATGGTATTTCCCTGAGTAGAAAAGATTTCAAAAAGCAAACCTGATCCTTAACAAAATTTTACAAGTCCAGTGAATGGACTTCTTAAGGAAAAAAAAAAAAAAAAAAAAAAAGGTCAAGCAGAAAGATGTTTCAGAAAGCACAACTCATATCTGGAACACCCCTTTTCTCTTGCTTGCTCATGAACAGACAGAAAACCCCTAGAAAGCCTTTCCTGCCTTTCCTCAGGTACTAAAACCCCCCACAACTAGATAGCATGAACACCTCTCACATTTGATGAAGTACTGGAAACAGAGTTCACAAATTAATGAAATTTGAAATGAAATTGAGACAACAGAGTAGATTCACAGGTACCTCTAGTTGTAACACATACATAAGAAAAGAGGTAGCTGAAACAAAACAGTCAGGATATTCAAGAAGCATTTTCTCTGATCATCTTCAGAACAGCAAAGATTCTGAAGCCTGGAAGTGTAACTTAAAATCTGTCATTCTAATGCCTTGCATAAATTAGCTTGAAAGCAAAAAAAAAACTACCTTATAGCTTCACTGTATTTTCCTTAATTGTTAAAATTATGCAGGTGATACCTCTTTCAGTCCAATGCCATAGCTCTGGGGTTGACATTTCTCCCTTAGATTGTATTTTTTGTACAGCTGTTTGGCTAGATGTCCATGACAGCCTTCAGCAAAGATTGTGACTTTAGCATGGAGTTCCAAGCCTCTTTCAAAGGTAGTCTGCAAAAGTAGAGCATTTCATCAGCAGTTAGATCTGTGCCACACCAAACCTGCAACAAGAAATTGGAGGGCAATAAAGTGATTTTAACACTACTTTGTGGCACTGCCCAGAACCTACAAACCATTGCAAGTTACGGCTCTAGTTCAATTGTATTTTCCACCTAACCATGATACACCCCCAGGAATCTTTTAAGGTGATTCCAGTCAAGCAGCACTACAGTGCATAGCAATTCTTAGCTGAAAAAAATAGAATGATTTTTCATATCAGAGGGTACTTACATATAAACTATCCAATTTGAAGTAGATTTATAGAAAATAAATCAATTAACTACAACTCCAACTTTGGAAATATCAGATATTCATGAATTTGAAACATTTCATTCATGTGCAAAGTTTTATTTCACACTTAACATCTTTCTCCATCACCTATAAAAAAACCAATGAGCAACTTTTTACCATGCATTTTTACTGTTCAGCCTTTTTATACTTACTCATAATTCTATGATTTTTGTTTCACTGTCGCTGGCTGCAAGGTGAAATTCTTAATCACTGACCACAGTCTACTTGATTGGGCTCTGTACAAACACATTGAGGATATTCTTGCCTTGAAAGTTACACAAACCAAGCTTATTTACCTGGATGTTTTTATGCTGTAGGCAGTACCACCTGACCTAACTGACAGCTAAAACACCTGAAGATTCAAAAAGTTTGCAGAAGTGGCACATTAATTATGTACATTATAGAAACTAAAAGAAAGGTAATTCCAGTATAAATGAAATAAATGAATAAAATAGGCTTTGGGAATGCTTAATAAATAAGTAAATAAATAAGGTTCTTTCCAACCCAACCCATTCTATGATCCATCCCTATCACCTCAGGAAGCTGCAACTGGCACCTCCTGGGGGTAAATGCCCACCTGAAAACAAGAGCATGTCTGTCCCCTGCAGGCAGACAGGGAGCATTATGCTGGGAAAACACCTTCCTTTCCCCTGGCACCACTTCCTCCTCCACTGGCTATACCCTTTTAAAACAAGAGTGAGCCTTACTTCTCACCTGCTGCCTTAAATGGGGGAAAACAGCCCACACTTCTGTGGGAAAGTGTCTCTGAAACTCTACGTAACTAGTAAGAAACTTTACAAAAGAAAGAAAATCTTGAGAAAAGAACCTGTACCCACAATTTCTGTAGCCAGATAATTCTGTATGAAAGTTGTTCTGAGTTATTGTGAGATGCCAAATTTTCCCTACGTACTGCACAGCAACAAGCTTACCCTGGGTCTGGATTCCACTAAAAATCAGGCAAACAGAGCAGGGAGTCACCTGACACCCTGGATAGAGAAATGTGACCATCCAGCAAAAAGGTGCATAGACCCTGCATGTACCTTGCCCCAGCAAGGCAGATGGGCTGTTAACAAATGTGACTGAAGTTGTAAGTATCAAAGAAAATAAACCAGCCAGAAGCACACACTCCTACATGTCACTAGTTACAAGCTGGACAACAGCTTTCTATTTCACCTTTGCACCTTTTTTCTAGGAGTTTCTGGAATCCTTTCTTTCCTTTATTTCCTGATTTCACACATGTCAAAGCACCCTTACAATATTTCCTTCAAGTCACCCTTAAACAAGCCTCTTTTTTGTAAAGGCTTTTTCTACTAATCTCAGAAGAACTTTACAATATTCCAAAACCAGAACTGTCACAGGTAATCAATCAATTTTTTAGGCAGAGGGAGAAGACACGTACTGAGTTTTATACTTTTTCCTAGGTCGTAGCAAGATCAGCAGTGGCAGTAGAGGCAGATATATCACAATTTTCATACTTAGACCCTACTTATGGGGATTATAGCTACTTACTTTAGGTGCTCCATCCTTCTGAATGCCGACATCATTAGTTGCTATCCCTTTCACACTACCATCTTCATGAAAAAGAACCTTTGGAAGTATTTAAAGAAACCAACAAAGAACATTTGAATCATCTGTCGTTTTAATCTGCTTAAAAAAAGTTCTAATGCAAAACTTGTAAGCACCATGTGTTTAGTGGCCAACTGAAAGATTTGAGTTCATTAACATAGTGTTTGATCCACTTGCATTTTGCTGGATCTGGGCCAGGGAATTTAGGCACCAAAACACAGCTTTCAGAATACACTCCTGTTAAGAGGAATGTTGTGAATGGGAAAGAAAAAATAACTGGGAGTTATGGGGGTTACAAAAATGCTTTTCACATACACACTGATGTCATTACTACCTCAGCTGCTGCATAGCCTGGATACAACTCAACACCCAAAGCTTCTGCTTGTTCACCAAGCCAGCTCACAAAGTGGCCCAGCCGCACGATGTAATTTCCATGATTGACCATAGGAAGTCCTGGGCAAAAAAGACACAAACATCAAACACAGAAAACTAAGCAAAATAACAGAAGTTGGATACACCAGATGTCATCTATCCTGCAACTGCTATCTTCACAATCACGTCATGTGTTATTGCAGTCATCACCTACAGGGACCCTATCACTGGAAGCTATTACATTCTGCATATGCTTGCTGTGCTACACTGAATCAAATAAATTGTTTCATTCATCAAAAAAGCTGAAAAAGATACAGAGAAAGATGACTCTCTACTACCTCACTGAACTGTACCTGGAAGAATTGGCACCGGAATTCTAGAGGTCTCTGTTAAAATCCCAAATTTGTCTTCAGTTACAGGAGTCTTTAGTGGAGCCTACATTAAAAACAAAACAAAAAAACCTGATTCAGCACTGATAATTGTTTTTCTAAGCAATCAAAAAAAAAAAAAATCAAGAGGAAATAAAATAATCAAATTGGCAGTCAATTAAAAGTTCAGTAAAACACTTCTACAAGGAAGTATCATAAGCCAGAAGATGAAGTACCTTATGAAGCAGTCATCAGGCAAGAACTAACACAACTTTTGAGGTATACAAAGATTGGAGCAGGGCCTTATAAATAATTTCTATAGACTGTACACAGGCTTGTACTACAACTACATTCTAGACCTTTCTAAAGAAGGCAGCTCAACTGGCATGTTGAGCTCAGTACAACAAAAAGTAGTGAGTGAATGGCTCACTTCTTCCAGCTCCCAGGTGACAACAGGCAGTCAGCTGCAAGACAGATGGCTGTTCTGTCAGAGATGGCAGCTCAGCTCTTCTTATCCTCCCTTCCCAAAGCATCTCAAGCCTGTGTTACAATGCTGTGTCTGCACAAAAATAACTGTACTGTGCATCATTTGCTGAGACTATGAGGAACTATTGTACAGAAGCAACAAGTCTGATGTTGCTATGAATCCTCCATCTTGCTGCTTGTCCACAGCAGCTGATTCTGCACCAGCACAGTAAGTGTGTAGTGTAAGTAATCAGGATGAACCAGGCAGACTGGGTATATGCTACTATATAGAAAAGCAAAGGCCACAACATATCCATATAGACATAAAAGATTATCATTGTTAAACTAAAAGAAACAGACCAAAAAGAAGGTAGGGTTGTTCTTTTTGTTTGCTTTGTTTGATCAACATATTTTAAAATGGTATTAAGTACCAATGGTACCAAGGTACTGAGTCATACCAGAAAGAATCAGATGCAGAGCACACTACAAGTTAGCAATTAATTGCAGTATTTATATACTCATACATACCCCCCGCTCCTTCCAGTCTGGGAAGAGTTCTTCTAAGGACCTTGGCTCAATACAGGCACCAGAGAGTGTATGTGCTCCAATCTGAGAAGCCTTTTCCACCAGACAAACACGTATTTCTCTGCTATGCTCAGCAGCCAACTGTTTGAGTCGAATGGCTGCAGAAAGCCCTGCAGGGCCTGCCCCAACAATGACAACATCAGCTTCCTCTGCAAATCTTTCCATGTTCACACCTTTAATAGAAAAAAAAAAAAAAAAAAAAAAAAAAAAAAAGATTGTAACATAAACCCGTCTCAAATTTACACCAGGGTCTCTCTCAATAACCACTGCTCTGTGATACTGGCTATACCAGAATATTTGCATTAAAAAAAAAGGCTAAATATTCAACACAATAGCCACTTTAGTACTTGAAAGAGAGCAGAGGGACATCAGTATCCCAGTGTAAAATTAGCTCATTTTAAGCTGTAAGGAGCTAGACCATAAAAAAAACCATATACTCAATCTCTATGGACTGAAGTAAATAGCATCCTAGAATGCTAAACTTAAGAGCCCAGTTGGCTACCTGTATCAAAGACTCATGAGATTCTAGGTAAGGGAGAAAGAAAAATGAAAAAAAGACCCTTATTCTGAACATGACTTTATTTCATACTAATGGACCAGTGTTTTTTCTGAAACCAAAGCTGAATGTAGTGAATAGAATGCTGAGTTATATTTAATCTTATTTTCTCACAAATTCTCATGGTAAGAGCAACTGCAAAAACATCTGACGAAATTAAAACTTGTTGTAATAGCCACTAGAGCTAAAGTTGCTTTTATATTTTCTTTAAATAAACAGGATTAAGTTTAATCTGATCCCATTTTATAGCACGAAAGACAGTCATAGTGAGACAGCAACCACAAAATTTCATTTGGAATATTAGTACTGCATTTAAGGGTACAGAATCTCTGTAAAAAGAAAAAAAAAAAATCAACACATTTCAGTGCCTTTTAAACAAAGGAATATTAATATAGAAGCTTTTAAAGAATGCCTTTTTTGCTTACCTTCCCATCGTTTGTCTTTGTCCCGAGGGTGAATTGTATAATGTGTGGTTATACGAGGCACAGAGGCAGCAGATGCACATCTTGTGATATGCAGTGCTGGGAGGCAGTCTCTTTTGATCAGCTTCAGAGCACGAAAGCATTGATGTGCTGCAACAACAAAAAATAAATTTGTCAATCAGTCACCTTCCAATATGTTTGACTTTTCAGAGACACAAGTGGAGCAACAAATACGACAGCTCCCCCTCCAAAGGCTATCAGGTAATGTGGAAATGAGGAACCACAAACAGATTTTGAAATTTTCAAGTTAGGAATGTGCTGTATAACTTTTTATCAGAAAACAAAATTTCAAGAACCAGTAACAACAACAACAGCAGAGTCTAAATTGCCCTTCAAGCATTCTTCACATAATACCACTCAATACATTGGCCAGTTGTTACTGAGAGCTGATGCAGGAACACGTGTGTACAGAGGTGACACACATTTGAAGCTCCTATTACATTTTGAAGTTTGAAAAATTTATTTCAGACACCATTAAAAGTGACCAAACAACTGCAGGGATAGGACAAGCAAGTTCATATCTTCTGATATCTCAACACAAGTTGAGACACAGAGTTTGGGTACTGATACTAGACATTTAAAAAAAATGTCATGGTCTACAGAAAAAACTCAGACTTCAGTACACTCTAGCCAAAGCTAGAAACAGAACATAGGGTTAATCTTTGTCTTCCCTGCAGGTACATTAATTTTTGCAAGAACAAGTTAGGTTTTATTTTTAAGCAATTGAACCAAATGAAAGTTTTAAAATATCAAAACAGGATTCTGTTTGGAGGGGCTACTACAGGCTGCCTTCTTCTAATTTTCCTCTCCCCCCCACACACAAAAAATTAAGAAAATGTGTGTGATTCGTACTCAGAAAACTAATATGATTAACAACAAAGCTAGTTACAGTTTAAAGATCTGTGAACTAACGCATCTTGACAGGTATTTTTCCTTCCTCTAAGGTTTCCCTTTCTCTGATTTCAAGGGTGAAGGAGAATAATACATTTAAAGTAGAGTATTTCTGCAAAATAAGTAACATCGCCACACATATATAAAATCACCAGCATCCTGTGACTGAAATCATTAGTTGAGTGATTAGGTGACTGGCAAGGCCAGCAAACACATCTGCTGCCATAACTCTGCATGGTGACAGCCAGGGTAGTGGTGTCTTTAGGCATGTCAGTAAGCATTATCTAGTCTGATTTTTTAACAGCAATTTTAAAATTTAACATAATATAAAAGCTAGCTAATACCATCTTGTGGCTCTTAATCATCCTTTACCTGCAACCAGGCAGGATCTGAGAACAAGAAATGTATTTTCTAAGCATGAAAAGAACTACACACCTGTATGTATATACTAAAACATGACACCTTAACTCTTTTTTAATTTGAGCAGAAGCGATGGCACTAATAATTACACAGTATACTTAAAGACGAGAGTTATTTCGCACACACATAAAAGAAGGGAAATTCATGGTAGAGCACGTCTGATGGTCACAAAGGTGGGTGCAGACCCTGGGCACGCAGATCCTTCCCGGGACAGGAGCCAAGCACGTGTTGCCGCACTCCCCAGAGATTAAGGATTGGGTGGCACCTGCACCAAGCGCTGCAAGCGACCTCCAAGAAGAAACTTTTACTACCCTGCAGCTGGTTAATAGCTGCTGTCAGCATGCTTGCAATTATTTCGCCAGGAAGGGCACGCGTGCAATCGCGCTACTTTAAAGCAGACAACACCTAACGCCGCTCCAGAAAAGGGGGCACTTCCGTGCACCGCCTCGCAGACAAATGAACCCCGTTAACAACGGGCAGCTCCTGCTCGGCCGGCACTCAGGCGCAGGCCTCCCCTCCCCTTCCCTCAGGAGACGCTTCAACCGGGAGGAGGCGGCTGTGGCAGCTCAAGCCCCCGCTCCCCTCTGCCCAGCTCCCCTCTGCCCAACTCCCCTCTGCCCAGCTCCCCTCTGCCCAGCTCCCCCCTGCCCCGCTCCCCCCTGCCCCGCTCCCCCCTGCCCAGCTCCCCGCTGCCATCCCCGCCGGCGCCCCAGCCGTGACCTTTGCTCTCCTTTCCGGGCCGTGCCAGCTGCCGGCCCCGCCCCACCGAGCGGCGGCCACCGCCGCCCCCGCCCCGGTCCCGTCCTCGGCCCCGTGGGAAGGCCATCTCCCCCCGCAGCCTACCGGTGCGTTACCTCGGCTGGAGGACGGGCAGCGAGACAACAGCATGGTGACGGCCGAGACCCTCCTCAACGCCCTCCGCTCCCCGGCGCACACCCCCCGCGGAAACGCCGCGCCTGCGCATTCTGCTGCCGGCCAGGAGCGCCGGCCCCGCCCCGTCCCAGCGCCAGAACTACAGCTCCCGGAGCTCCTGGCGGCAAAAGCTGTCCCGGCACCCCTGGCGGGATCCGACCTCAGAGGCGGGGAGGCGACCGGGGGACGAGGGGCGGTGGGACTCCCGGTGCGCCAGGAAAGACTACTGCTCCCGGCATGCAGCGCGGCCACCGGGGGGAGGGCGCCCTGGGGGTGTGGCGGCGGGCGGGGCGGGTGAGCCGAGCGGGAGATGGCCGAGGCGCGGTCGGTGTCTCCCGCGGCGCTGCCCGAGGGTTCGCCCAGCGCGGGACTCCGGAGGAGCCGCTGCGAGAGTGAGGGGTGGCGGCAGCCAGAGCCAGAGCCGGCGGCTGGCGACGCGCGGGAGCTGCTGGAGGAGGTGGAGATGCAGATCGGCGATGTTAGTGCCGGCACGGTGGGGCGGGGAGGGGGGGTCCTTCCCTCACGGAGGACGCCCGGGGGCGGTGGGGCCGGGCCGGGCGTCGGTGACCCTCAACCTCTTTTCCGTTCCTCCAGGCCGCCTTCTCGCTAGCGAAGATCCTGGAGGCGACGTCGGCGGTGTCGGCCCAGGTGGAGGAGCTGGCCACCAAGTGCTCGGAGAACGCCCGGTTCCTCAGAACATGGCGGGACCTGCTGAGGGAGGGGTACGAGTCCCTGAAGCCCAGCGGCTGAGCCTGCACTCCCCACCCCTCCGCCGGGACGCGCTGCGCTGCCCCGTTGGGTTTTTTAAAACCACCTTCTTTAGGGAGTTCACGTGGATTTGTGTTTTTTTTCCCTCAGCAGCTCCCGTGAGTTCTTTCAGAATCACTCGGTGACTCGTATGGATGTTGTGTGTAAGTCACCGAGAAATATAACTTTGTCCAGGGAGTTGGTTGTGACTTTTTAGACTCGGTCTCAGACGTGTCCTGCGAGGAGGCATTGTCAGCCCTCCTGTTTAAGAGCTGCCATTACTGGAAACCCTGCCGACTCCGGAAGAACTTGCTGAACTCACTTCAGGTTGTCTCTGCACACTTTTTATTCACGTTGTGGCTTTTATTCAGCCGTGGCTTTCAGATAAGGCCCGAGTCCCAAACCTTACAATTTTTAGCAGTATTGCAATATAAACCTGCCGTTTCTTGCCAAGACTTTTGGTTACTGCAAACATTTTTACACTATCTTTTGTTGTAATAAAGTGCCTTGTGACGGACCATGTATCTCTGCACGTTAGAAGTTTAACAGCGTTGCTTACTGATAGGATGCATTATTCTGAACTGTAAGTAAAGCTTCCATAAGTTAGAAAAGAATCTGTGAAATATGTTCTGTCTCTTGGAAGGGATGTTTGAGCTTTTTCAGTATTTGCTTCTATTTATATCTTTGCCTTAAGCAGCTACTAGTTAGTTCGTCTAGTTTACTGGTAACAGAAGCTTTTGGTCTGAAAGGCTACTAAATCTGTAGAAGTACTGAAACTTCTGTACCTTTAGAAGAGTAATGTGGAAAAAGTCACCCTGAAATGCAACGGGATGCTGAAGGAAACATGGTTGTACCATGATTTGTTAGTCAGCCTTATTTTTAACAGTAGAAGGGCTTTTTAAAAGACAAACTGTTTCTTATCAAAACAATAAAGATGTTACCAAAAATTCTGAAATAATATCCTTGCGTTACTTGTAGAAACAAAGGTGACATCAAATACATCTGTAATCAACTCGAGTGAAAAACAGAAGTAATGGTAAGGACTGACATTCTGGTGTAGCTTTTCATAATTATTTACAGACATTGAGAAGGTGTTGCTCCTCAGGGTGCACAAGTTCTATCACATTGAGTTCTAATTGCCACAGGTAAAGGAAATCCATGTTGCAGGAATTCATGTAAATGTTACTGAGCAATTTGGAAAAAAGTAATTTTGTTCAGACCATAGTATTTTATTTCAGTAAAACATACAGTAGTGGAAACAAGATGCTAAGCAATCTTTATTTCAAGATCATCCAGAGTTCTGTAAACAGTTTACATGTGAGTTACACTTCATTGAATTCTACTTCTTAGGCTGTTAAGAAGTTAAGTGCAAACATTGGAAGTCTCTTTTAACTTCATTTTAAAAAGCTTCAAATCCTTAACAGAAAAGAAGCATTTATTTTACCTTTGTGGGCTTTAGGTCATCAGACTGGGTACGGTACTGAAAGAACTAGGCAAGTTGTAGTAATTTATTGTGGAAAAGCTCTTCTGTACACGTGAAGGAACTGCCTCGAGAGGATTTTTTTCAGGTGGGATAAGGTCTTTATTTACCTTTTTAACTAGAAAGTAAAGTAATGCCCCAAAAAGTGATGAGTGGCTGCGCCCTTTAACTTATTTTAACAAACACATCCAATCAGCTGCACAACATGATTAAAAAGTAGGTGTCATGACACCTACTAAGACAGATGGTCTTCTGCTTGCCTGTCTCCTATTTCATATACAAAGACAGACATCTTGAGACTGGAATTTGTTTGCAAACTGTGGGGACACTCGGTTGAGAAAAACTCAGCTTTTTTTCCTTCCCCATAGTTTTGGCTCTGCCTGAATTAGAATGATCATTACAGTTTCAGGATGGTCTTCACAAGGATGAAATACTACGTTGTTAAAAGTAGCTAAAGTTTTCACTTTTTTGTCTTTGACAAATATACTAAACTGGTCCAATTATGAAATTTAAATATTTTTCTTTTTGCTAATGCTTCCTAAAGCTTTTAAGAGCTCATGCAGCCTATATAGAACCAGCCAGAAATTTAGAGGACAAAAAAATTCTCAATGAGGAAGCCTATCAAGTCAATTAAAAAAAATGCTTGAAATGGGGAATTAGAAAAAACAAGCAAAACAAAGTTTAATGAAAACAAACTTCCCCTCCCATGATTTGGAAACATTCTGCTTTCAGGGTAAGATGTTCTACATGACAATTTTTTTTCTTCCACACTGCTGGCTTCTGGGAGGTCAAAACCAAACACCTACAACTCACTCTGATCTAGGATGGGGTGTCAAAATGTCAGGTACTGTTGTGAGATGGTAAAATGTCTGTTGTGACAGTTCTACCTGCAAAGAACCACCCTGCTCCCTCTTCTTCCTGCTGTGGTTCCTGTGAGCCCAGGTGTCCCACCTCCTGTGTTTTTCCTTGTTGCTGTAGAGCAGTAACCCCACAGATGTGAATCTGACAGTGCAGATGTCACCGTGAAGGTTCAAATGTATTTATGTGAATGAATTCAGTCTTGTTGACTGTGTAGTCACTGAAGCATCAGAGGAGTCTGTGCAAAGTGCAGGCTTCTTGTGCTTTGGTGTGATTTCATGGATTGGCCACATCTCTACCCAAATGAATGATGGGCCGTATGTTTTCTGACTGCTTCTGTCTCTCTTGGATCTTCTTTGCCTGTAATTGTACCAAACCTGATGAATCATTTCTTTGAATGGTCGTGTAGTCAAAGTGTAGAGAAGAGGATTCAAAGCACTATTTATCGGCAGTATAAAAATCACCACCCAAGAAGTTATGGTACCTTAGGGAGGGAAAAACAAAGGAAATTATAACCCATTCCAACATTTGGACCTGTTAACTAATACAAACACTTGATGCCTATGCAGCACCGCTTCCTGGCAAGAGGGGTGGTCATGCACTCCCAGGCTAAGTTCATGTTGTGACAGAGACATTTCTTCTCCTTGTTAACACTTGCACAGCCCTCTTAACTAGCTCTGTTTCCAGGACTCCCTGCAACCTGACATTTTTAACTCCCCACATTTATCCCTCTTATTTTTCTCTGTCACAGCTCTCTATTTGCCCTGGTGCATTTATTCCAACCAAGCCCCATTTTCATGTCCCAAACCTTTCCTCCCTAACTCTTCCTGTGATTTCTGTTCTCCATCCTCATCCCATTACAAGTGACATCCAATCCTAATGATGTCCATGATGTGTTGTCCTCCTGCAAAGTGAATTCCTGCAGTCCTTGTAGGCCCTTCTCCATTCTTCCCTGTGCAATGGGCATTGCCTACACCCTCCTTATTTCTTTCTTTCCCAGTTGGTAACAGTTTCTGTATTCACTCCGTCATCCTTTCTGAAAGTATCCTGCTCCTCTGTCATATATCAAGAATCTCTGTGTGTTTTTCCAGCACCCACCCCCTTCCCATCCTTAGTGTTTAGGAGATAAGTCAGCTTGCTACCTGAAGGGAAATGAAGAAGGGACAGGATTCAAGTGCTGGAAGATGCTGGTGGGTTCCCTCAGCTGCAGTGTTTGATTTATAAGACAATTACAGAACTGTTCCAAGCTACACAAAAAGCTTAATTCACTCCCTCCCCGCATTCCCGCTGGCTTCATGACTTTGTTACAACATCCATACATTCCCCTTGATGCACATCACACTGCCTATAGTTTCTGGAACGAGCAGATGCTTAGTTCAAAAGTTGTCACAGTGTATCCTCAAAGAAAAAGAGATGCTATCTTAGGGAGTTCAAAACTGTAAACTTACACAGCTATACATAATGTCTTAAATTTTATGAAAGAAGTAATTACTGTTTAATTCAGAATATTCAGTTGCTGAATCCAAGATCACCCTGTGGTTCAGCAAGATTTGTTCAAATTTTCTTGCCTCAGAATAAATCTGCTTCTATTTTTCACAATATTGTCTTTCAAATTTCTCAGGTACCTTGATAGCTTCATAAAGAAGCATTTCAGAAGATTTAAAATAAATGAAAATGTTTGGTATAATCAACATGACTTTCAGAGATTTCAAACTAAGTCAAAACTTCAAAAAGGTGATTCCCAGCACTTCTGGGCTAGCATGTAGGACAAAACTGAGCTAAAATGTTGTCTTGGCTATGTGGTATTGCAGCATTTATCTTCTGTGTTGAGTCTGAATCTGCTGTTGCTGAGGGTATTGCAAAGGTGCAATTATTAAATCTTTTAAGTTGTGCTATATTTACATGGGAATATATTCATAGCATAAGGAAGATAAGCACAACTTTACCCAACATAATGTTTTGTACTGTACGTACCAGTTCATAAAAGACTTTTCATTGTAAGAATTATGTTGTTAAAATAAGATAGGAAACACTAAGTTGTCCTGAGCCATCAACAGCCCAAGGAAGTGGAGAAAACCCAATGCTATTGAAGCCGTGGTTTTCAAATAGTTTTTGTACATTTTATAGATATCCTATGGGAACAAAATTGAATTATTTGAATCGTAGGTGCTTTTTTTTTTTTTTTTTTTTTTCCTGACTCAAAGATGACTAATCATTGCTAATGATAGTAATACAGTTCAATGCAGTATTAAAATTCTATAGTTCATTATCTTTTGTGTGCATGTACACAGACATATAACAAAGTTCATTAAAGTCTAATATGTCTTTTTCTTCTGAAGTAAAAGCAACACTTTTTATACAGACACAACTGAAAGAGGCTCACAAAAGAAAGGACATACCTGGTATTTCTACTTGAAGTAAAGAAAGGAGCTTCAAAATAAAAATGGGTATCCAACATAGTGCATCAGTAAATACAATGAAGAAAAACCGCTTAGCAAGAATCATCTCTTTTTTAATGTGATTCCGGATTTCAGTAGCAGTAATAGCTGTTTGGTGAACACTGTAGAACATACTCCCATAGGAAAATACAATGATGAGAAAAGCTGCCAAGTTTACACCTGTTTAAGAAGTTAAAATGTTATAATTTAACAGCACAATGGCAATCTCATGTCACCTGCTTGCAGGCTGGATGGTAAGCAAAAATGTTTGATCTAAACTGCTAGTCCCATAGGATTAGTGGCCAGAAGATCTGAGTCTGTATTTTCCTGAGTACTGAAATGCTCTGGTATTTTGTCTCCTTAATAACAGTCACCTAAATAAATGGCTGCCATTATTTCACCTAAATATTTATTTAAATAATAAATGGCTGCCATCTGATCCAAACAATGTAGTTCTCCTTTAGTCTAATTGCTGCTCTACTTCCCTGGGAAATTTTATTCACTACGGGACTTAATGGCCAATAATTTCTTTGTACTTTTTCAGCCTGCCATGCATTTTAAGATACACAAGTATCTAGCATAGTAAAATATTCAGGCTGTAAAATGTCTTTAAGTACTTACTGGAGCATATAAATATGAGGTGTGAACATCACAACAAAACCACCTTATTTGTTTGAAAATAAAGTTCATTTGAAGCTCTAACAACATATAAAGAAGAAATGCAACTTACCTAAAAAAATGACAACAGAATAAATCTGACTTCCTGAACTTTCTGATTGTTCTGAGTGAAGAGGGAAACAGACTCCATTGGTACCATAGTAGTTCCTGAAAAAATCCTTATTGCTCAGTGGGATAAAAGCAACAGCAAACCCGATTATCCAGATAAGAATCAAAATGGAAATTGTCCTGCATTTTCTGGGCCTCAAACACCTAAAAGGATAAACTATGCAGATGTATTTTTCCAAAGTCAGGTAAGTCAACAGTAAGACTGACACCTCTGTAGACAGAATAGCCAGGGATCCCACCAATTGACAATGAATACTGTCCATCCACAACTGAGCGTGCTTGTTGTATTCTCCACGATATTTAAGATCAAAAGCTCCAATCACAAATAAATATATTCCCATGAGACAGTCAGCACCTGTGGGCACAGTGCTTAACATCATTATTCACACATCTGAATTTTCTCTGTGTATAAGTATATTGGAAAACAGGCATTTATGAGTACATATTTATGTCAGTCAATACACAGATATAAAATCAATATTATAATTGGAATGCTGTTGTGCTTTATGATTAAGGCAGTATAATTCAGTTCCATTCCTCTTATTATTTTATTTTTTTTAATTTTCATTTGGACTATCAGTCTATGTTTCATACTTGTTTCCAACCTGATTTTTCGAAGCTCAGATAAGATTGGTTTGCAAATAGGAAAAGCTGCAGCTTAATTGACAGAAATATTCTTGCAACCTTTTAAGAATTCAATCTTAGTCTTTTTGATATTGCCATTTGACTTTGATTAGGGCATCTCTGCCAGATTAAAAGTTTAGTTTTTGTTTGTCCACCCTATTCTAATTCAAAAATGATGTGCAGAGTTTTAAGATTAATATGGGAGGAGGAGCTGTCAATATAGAGCTGAAGGTTTCTGAGGTATTTTGCCTAGAAGTTCTGCATGGTTGTCAGATTGTTCCCATGGAAACAACTAAGGTTTAAAATCACTGACAGGCTGTGTTTAGAAATGTTGAAATAATTTTTTACACTGTTAACAATTACTCTTAAAAATTTAACTAATTGCATTTTTTGAATACTTGTAGGTTCTCCTGTACAGAGGCAGGGTACTCAAGATCATGTTGACTGTTACCAATTTGTCAGTAAACCTGTCTTGCTTTCAGGATAAAAATAAGAAAAAACAAATTCTGAATACTAGGTTGCTAGGAGTGATTGATTTTCTGTATTTCTATAAGTAAACTTGTGCTCATGCAAAAACCAGAATAACTATCCTGAGCTCATGTTCACACTCACATACTGTTTTTTAATAAAAAATGCACACCAAAGTCTTAGGTTTATGTGCCTTCAAAAAATATGGATTTTTTTTCTCCGTGCTGAAAAAAGTGTGAATTTAACACAATTCCTTTATCACTAAAATCAAAGGCAAAACCTTTGTAATTTATCATCTGCCTATTACTACAGAAAAAAAAAAAAAAAAAGCAGCACCTAATGAGATCTTCTGATGCATAAGGTACACAGCTTTTTGTATCATCATTCACAACAGCATGAAAATTTAGTTAATCCAGTGCTGGAAATATGTCACTGTATCATAACAACAAATGTCACAGACTTGAGGAGCAGACTGACACAATATTCTGTCACATGTGGAGTACTTACAGCAGAGAGACATTATGGAGATGGCGTGGAGCTTATTCTCTGACCTGATATAAGGCCTCATGCAGATAACAAAAATATTTCCAAAGCAGGTGATGGCAGATACAACCCAGACAAACACTCTCTGGATGATGCTAGCTAAAAGGTTCTCAAGGGATGAAATCCCATCAGTATTGGGTTTACAGCTGCGCACATGAGGAGCATATCCACAGTACTGGAATTTTTTGAAATATCTGGTTGTGAGAAAGAAAAACAGTTGAGAGATGGTTCTAGCTTGGTTATTAGGATACCAAAACAATAGCAATTACTCAGAAAATATATTCTGAAAGAAGAAATATTAAAAACTGTCAAAATTGACGACAGCTCACAGGCTGCTTTCATATACTTTTGTTTTAAATTATTTGGTATTCTGTAAATTGTAAAATTTGGACCAAAGAAAGCAAACTGGAATAATTACTTACATGTGGGAAAGGTTTTTCAGGGGTCTGAACATCCTTCTCTGGATGTCTGCAATTTCAATGCCCTCCAAGCTGCTGTGAACAATGTACTCTCAATAAAAAGCAATCAAAACTTGGTAATAAAAGGACAAAATTTATGAGCATTTAGTTGTGTTTCTATGAATATATGGAACAAGAGATGAACTTTAATTACGTCTAATCTGTCACCCCTTTGAAACTTGAACAGAAAGTCTGCATAAAAGCTAAAGTGGAATAAAATGAATTGTAGTTCTAATAAATGTGGTTCTTTCAGAGTCATGAACGTGGATCCTTTAGTGCTCTAAGCAGTGCCACCTCCAACTATTATATTGCCCTTCCAAAATATTGTTCTACTGATGTTCTTCCCTCATCTCTGTGAAAATAATAACTTGTTCCAATAGTAGTATTTTACATGTCTCTTCTGGTTTTTGTCCTAGGGAGTGCTTTACTTGTCAAACCAGTAGAGGCATTCAGTCTGCATTGTGTCAAGAGCTGCAGGAAGCAGCAGGACACAGAACATGGCATGTGTGGGAGAACACTGGGATTTCTTTTGACACAAAGATGGATTTATTTTAATTTTTAAATTATATTGGAAATGGCAATTTCAGTAAAGTGTGGCTGTCAAAATTGTTTTAGAACTTTACTTTCTGCATTCTTCTGGTCCTGCCCATCCTCTGGTTAGATGTCCAATGTATCTTCTAAACTGCAACTGGTCAGAGGTCTGAGGTTCTTGTGGGAAGCCTTATTTGAATTCACTGTTCAGTGCTTTGAGTGCAACATTCCTGGGAGTTCTGAGCACCTCTAGACCCAAGTGGAGAATGGTACCAGCCTTCCTGGTTAGTTGTTTTGGGCTGGTGAGCAGTTTTGCTGGGAGACAAGAGTAAAGCTCAAAATACGGAAATTTCTTAATTTTATTTAAGCACTGCAATGAATCCTGGGATGTGCTTTCTCTTCTAAGTCTTTTAGACAAGGAAAGAATCAGCTGGTGATCTACAAAGTGCCTCCTGAAACATACAGTATACTATACATCTATCTCAAGATTCAACAACCTTCTCAACTCAGAAATATGGAAGGTCATGGTCAGTCAAGTGCTCGAATTCTTTGGTGTTAAATAACAGATAAAATATATATTGTAGCCTCTCTGTTTGGGAGGTAGTTAATCATTCTTTTCTGTGCTCAGCTCTTTATTTTCATGAAACTTGTACATATTTAGTATTTTCAGGTAGTTGGCCATTTACCTCATTTTAGTTTAATTTGGTTATTTTAGTGGAATCCAGGCCACTGGATTCCAAATCACTGCAAAGAAGCTGGATGGATCAACAAAGGCATGTGCACAGCTGGCTTCAGCTCTGGGGACAATTTGTAAACTCCTCTTACTTTCTGTTCAAGAAGGTGTCTGCCTTTGGATGTCCACAACCATTTTAAAAATATGACCTTTTGAAGGAGTTCTGCATAATCACAAAGAAAATATAGCTAAAACATAAAAAATTTAATACTTACAGGGATTTGAGTTTAATTAGAAAATCAAACTGGTCTATTTGTATTTTCTTGATTGGGTTATGAGAGAGGTTCCTGTAAATACAACACAGACGTAAGTAACTTTATAATTTTTCCTTACAGGTTGTTCTAAAAATAAAGTCAAACTACATCATCCATTTACTTTTTCAGTCCTACAGAAAAGATTTGTACAACTGGCAGTTCCAGGTGCAAATGGCTGCAGTTGTTCAGTGTTATTCAGCTTGCTGAGCCCATGGAAACTCAGATGCTTCACAGGCCTATTACTGCCACATACACATCCACACAGCTGCCTCCTCAGCCTGATGCCTAAGGGTTTTGATCTTAAAAATATTTAGTTAATAAAGTTCCCAGACTTGTCATTTAAGTGAAAGAACTTGGTTGAACTGTGTGTATTTAGAAATAACTTACAATTGATTTTACTGGTTGCTAAAATCTATTTTTTTCATAATTTATGTGAGTTCAAGAAGAGACAGAGGCAGTGAAGAGTATAAATAGACCTTAGCATTAGATGCTGGCACTCAGTGCAAGAGTGTTTCTAAACACATCATAATTTTGTTCTCCCTGTAACTTTTCCTTCTGTTTTCATTTTGATATTGTAACAAAAGCACAAACACAATAAATGCAGCTGTAGGCACTTGGTTGCCTCAGCATATTGTGACAGCCCCTGAGGATGCTGGAAAAGCACAAAAATAAGTTATTTCACATACTACCTCCTCACTTCCAGAGAGGTCTTGAATTTTTTAACTAGTTCCTGTTTAGGATTATGTAAGAAAGATGGGGACTTTCCAGCAGCAGCATTTGAGAATTTGCCTATATCTGTGCACAGGAAAAAGAGAACTTTTTTTCTGGTTTTATACTACCTTGTGCTTTTTTGGAACTCTTTTACATGAAAAATAAAGTAGTTCCAACAAGGCGTATGTGTGATGCTCTTATGTGTTCATGATAATTTTTCAAAGCCACATCCTGATATCACATTAAAAATTACCAACAAATTATTAATTTCTAATGATATAGCTAGCAGACCTAATTTTGTATCTACTGACAAGATCTTGAAAAAAGTAAACTTGAACTTGGTATCTTTTGTGACATGAAAATACACATCTTTTACAGAACTGTTGCAGATGAAATCTTATATAGAATTACTTCTGGGAGAAGTATTTTTTTAGGCAGAGCTTCAATGATCCATAAAACAAAGGTGCTCCTTTTTTTCCCCAGCATTCATGACTGAAAACATCATATCAAATGGGTAATAAAGAATTATATATAATAATAATCAAGAATCCTTACAGTTGTGAAAGCTCCTTTAGATCCTTAAATATATATGGAGGAAGATATTCAATCTTGTTGCTAGCCAGATCTCTGTAGGAACAGCCACAGGTAGGATATAGTAAGTTCTCACTAGGCTCAGTAATTTACTGTATGATTTTGTAATTTCAAGATACACATAATCTATTTGCCAAATATTATTTTTTATATAGATAAGTAGAAACTTTGCCTATAGAAGAATGCTCTTAAGGCAAGGTAGAAAGCTGGATCCACCAGATTTCTCCTTGTCTGGTCAGTTTGGATAGACTGGTAGATATAAAATTTATTATTACTATATTTCCATTGAAAAGAAAGTAAAATACCCTTGAGTTATAGGGGCTTGGAAATAAATTAAATTCATCTTTCAATAATGGGAATCTTCTCACATGGCCTACTCAGCTCTACATCTTTCCTTTAGCTTTTCTCTCAGCCTGTCTGCTCACTTGCACTAAGCACAGTTCTTAACTGGACAGAGGAGTGAAGGTCTCTCTGAGTCTGACTGAAATTGTCAAACCAGTGTAAAAGACATAAGAATAATTAGTATGATTCTATTCAGGGAGAAAACCCACCAATATTACTGATACTCTCAGAGAATGTATTTTATTTGCTATTTCTTCCCTGTTAAATATACAGAAAAAAACACCTTAAGGCTGGGTGCTATCTTTAAGACACACTAAATGAAATAGAATTTATGATAAAATTGTAAAATTTTGTGACATGTACAAGTAAAAGAAGAAATCAACTCACAGTTCATCTAATATCTGGAGAGAAGAAAAGCTGTTTTCACTCAAAGTGCTGATTTTATTTCTTCTCATCACCCTGGAAAAAATAAAACAAACTTACGTTGCTGCTTCTTGACATCTATTTGGTTTTGGAGAAAAGTTTTAATAAACTTTTAAAGTAATCTCTGCATCTTCAGGTATTTCTGTAATTCAGTTAACAAGCTGATCCAATGTAGAAGCTTACCAGCTGATGGATAACTTCCTATCTATGGATGTGTGCACAAGTGTGTGCCTAGGGGGGGATGTGCACACACACCCCTAGGAGGCTGTTATCAATTACTGGAAGGCAGGAGAAAGCAAAAGGGCTGGAAGGGCCTGACCACATCCTGGGCATAGGCACACAGCCCTGCATCTCTCCATTCACCTGTGTTTCATCTGCCACTGACTTTGCTCCTTAAATGAGCAACCTGGATTTTAAAAGCAAAGAGAAAGCCAAGAATATGAGTGCTGCAGAGGAATTAAAAATTGAGTGACGGGTAGCATGGAGCACACTAATCTAGCAAGAGGTCAAAGGGATTTTCTGAAGATGAAACATCACTGAAGAAGCTTTGGGGGAAGTTCTAAACTTTCTGAGCCAGCCAGCCAACCAGTCAGCAAATTAAAATCTTTAAAATAAAGAAACATTACTACATCTTAATATCACTTAAGATCACTTCATTTAGTTGCATATACCAATGCTGAAGTTTGCTATAGAGGGAAATACTGGTTATTTTATATGGAGCTCATTTAAACCCAAGCATTCTAATACAATCTCTTTGAGATCTAGATAACCAGGACACCCAGGAAACTTTTGTATTATTTGCAATGTATCATTTGAGTGTCCAGCACAAACATATCTGACTGGCTGGCTAACAGATCCCATTACTTACAGTACAGTTAGAGAGTTGCAGGAGCTGAAGGTGATGTTTCTTACATGATGGATATGGTTGCCTTCAAGGTCCCTGGGATATAAAAATGAAACATTAATCCCTGAAAATAAATTCAGGCAGTTATTATAAGGCAGTCAAAGAAAAACAGTACCAGAACTTCCTGACTGCACAAAAGAGAGAGGAAAGCAGACATCTGATAATTCTGCACATCTTGTTGATGACTTCAGGTCATCAGCCCTGCAGTGACCCAGCAGGTACTCTGTAAGATCCAGCACCCTACTAGAAAACGTGGCATGGAAGTGCCATACAAAGACAGCAAAATTATATTTTTCTAGTGAAATAAGATAGACTTACAGCCAGTTCAGTCTTGGCATATATTGGCACAGAGGTTTATCTGGCAAACGAGCAAGAGAGTTATTCATCATCTCTCTGAAAAAAAAGAGTAATAGTATAGCTAGCAATATTTGCCAAAGTTACATTTTAGAAAAGAAATAACATCTCTTATGTTTCTACTTCTGAAAAAAAGGCAGTCAAAGCTTGATGCTTTTCTTTTAGTCTTTTTTTTTTAGTCTATTATTTTCTTAAACTTCTACTTATTTTCCCTGTGGCAGTCTGCAGAGTAGTATGTTATCCTTAACTGTTAATTCCCAGGTAAAGGAAATATATTGTTTTTAAATAAAACATAGCAAGTCAGTAGCAATATTGTGGCTATAACAAGTAACTTCTATTTGTGATGGAGGAAGGGGAAGATGATGGGAGGTTTCCCTTTGAGCTGCAGGGGCAGAGGGTCCCTTGCACTTGGGTCTGGACAGGGCAGCTGCAGGTTACAGGCCGGGTCTCAGGATGCTGGGAGCTCTGGGACCCCTCTGCCTCCCCCATCTCTGCCTCCCCCATCTCTGCCTCCCCCATTGCTTCAGTTGCCAAATTCTTGCCCCATCAGTGAAGTTGTCTTCCAACCATTTTTCCCCACCCATCTCCCCATACTTTTGCAGACACTGCGTGTCTGCTGCTCTCAGAATGCTCCAATTCCAGCAAATCTTGCCTGGGGATAAGAAAAAGCCAAAGGTGTACTGTGGGCACCCTGTGGTGAGCAAACATGGGTCATGGTTTATAGATCTCTGTCCTCTCTATTCTGTTCTTTTAAATAACACTTCTGGTTCTTATTCAATACTTACAGGAGGATAAGTGATTTGAGTCCATAAAAAGTTAATGGAGAGATCCGATTTATCCTATTATTTTCAATTATCCTATAATTACAGAAAAAAAAAAAATTAACATGTATCAGTTTTATAACTGCCTGTAGTCTTACATTGAACAGATGATAGAAAGTAGCACTTTGAAGTGAATTTCTTCAAATGTCCATTCTAACTACTTAAAAAATGAACATACTGCTCCTTAGCAGGTCAAGGTATTAATCAAATTAATTTCCTTTTGGGAGAATTTAATTAAAACCAAATGACACAGAGAAAGTAACATCAACTTAGAAAAAGTATTTCCTTGCAAGTATTTAAAATTCTTTGACCAAGACTCTTCAAGTGGATTCCCTGTGAAAATAAAGAATTGCCACACAAGAATGTTCCACAAAAATCCAGCAGTTTCAAACACACAGAAAGATGTTTGGTGTGTTATTATTTGCTTATTTTAATTTTAATCTTTCTGGAAAGTAGTAATAAACCAGTATTTCACATTGTGACAGTCATTTTGTCTGGGATATTTTAAGATATGTACAGGGAAAGACCTGCCCAAAAGATTATCTTTCTACTGTGTGATACTATCTGTACCATAGTACATGTATTTCATATATCAATTTTAAAAAAGCAGTTATATAGAGGTTATTTACTATTGTAAAATTAATCAGTCATTGGAACTATAAAGGCCCAACAATTAATTTCTGCTCTCAAAGTCAACTGTATTTTTGCCTCACACAATGTAAAAGGAGTTCCTAAATTATTATTTATTATTACTTCTATGCACAAAAATGAAAGCAACCCAAGTAGTTCTTTCTTTTGTTCTAATAATTTGTTGAGAAAATAAACACGCAAATAAGAAAACAACATACAGCCATTCAAGTTTGTGGAGGTCTTCAAATACCCCAGGCTTCAAACTGATTATCTTGTTGTTATTCAGGTATCTGATACAAGAACAAAAAAAAGATTAATAAATGGAATAATTAATTAGGATCAGATGCATGAAAATTAGTTTTAAGATTTTTCCTTCATAGTTTATCAGATTACTGCTAAATTTTTTTCACCATTACAATTTTTAATCATGGTAATTTTCAACCCCTACTTTGAGAGCAATGTGGGACTCTGCAGTGAGGACTTTTGGAACAATTACATAAAACTTTTTGTCTTATAGATAAGAAAACACAGCAGGCTAAATATTTTCCCTGTGTCATGTTTTAGGCCCTTTCCAGTTTCCTTCTGTGGAGTGATTCATTCCATTAATGTTCCCAGGATCCTATTCAGTCTCTGCTAAGGACATTAATCAAATGTAGATATCAGAATAATGGAAAAAGAAATCCTGAGAAATGAAGTGTGTGTGCACTATAAATGGCCTGGGAAGGTTAATAACAGCAGCTGTAATAACAGATAATCAACCAGACTCATGATGGAGAAAGTAGAGGTACAACATTTTAAAAATTTCCTTTTGAAAACATTGCAGAAACAAAAAGCTGAACTGAACTGCACATTTTATGTATCATTTGTTTCACTGAGTGGTTTCCTTAGGAGTTACAAACATGTTTCAAAAACCTACTGTAAAATAAAGAAAATAGTGGGTTTTTTATGAGTGATGCTGCTTACTTTGGCTGGCTGCTGTAATCCAAAATACAACATTAAAGAGTTTTGCTCCATCACAAGCTCTTGCTTTTGTTTTGTTCCTTTTTAATGTTTTCTGACTTCATGCAGGTAACTCCCACACTGTCTCCTTCTTCCATTCTGCACATCTGGGGGAGAGGAGTGAAGCACAGAGCCCCACCTGTGCTTTTAAAGTCCTGACCTCTCAGATAAACTTGCACAGATACCTCTTAACCTCTTTGCTTTTCTGCTTGATGATCCTGTCGGGCCCCTCCCAACTTCATATTCTATGAATCCAACTGTTGAGTTACAGATCTGGGCCATTTTGCAGCTTCCTAACATTGAGCCAATGAAGAGTGAGCCATTTGTAATGACTCCCAGAGCTCTTCCCCTTGCTCTTTACTTCAGTATTCAAAAAGCAATACTTACAGTTTTGTCAGGTTGTATAAACCTTTGAAAGCACGTCCAGATACAGCTCTGATTTTATTATTCTGAAGATACCTAAGATGACCAACCAACAATTAACTTTCTAAGCACACAAAGCCACAGTAAACATAAATAACCTGCTAAAACCTATCAACCAAACTGAATGCATCTGTGGTACTTGAAAAGCAGCTCTCAGACTTGTATCTTAAATTTGACAACTTCCATTTCACAGCTATGATTGCAAAGACTGCAAAGGTGCTTAAAAGAAACACCCCCTGCAGCAGTATTCCAAAGCTAATTCAAAGGGGTACTTGGTTTGCCCAGGGTAAACAAGACCTTATATTTGACCTTGCATTCAGGTTGTATTTGAGCTGCTGGATTAAGTCCTAACCTTGCAGTTCTCACCTGTGTGACCTGATCTGGATATTTCACTAGTGCCCTGCTACAAGCAAAATATCAAATTAACATGTGCTTTTGAATTTTCTTTTTATGGTATCACTGAATTTTCAGATTGTGAGTTTTCAAAATGGTACAATAAAAATATAAAATAAATGTTGCTAATTTAGCAAAACTAAAGAATACTATTTTTTCTTTCTATTTTTAACTACTTTGATTAAATAAGTTAAAAATATTATCAGCTGCAGATGTTAAATCCTTCTAAACTAATTTTAAAGAATTAGAATCCTATTGTCTGAGAAATCTTAAGATACAAATCCTTTAAATTCAGTTCCAGTCATTAAAGCATCCAGATCCTTCCCTGTTAAAAAGCACTAAGAAATATGACGTTGGCTTTTACAAAATGGGTTTGTGTCAAACACTGCTGAAAAGTTCTCTGAAAACGAACAGCTATTAATCAGCAATATGTTACATTAATATTAAGCAATCGTAAGTAATCACCACTAATTAATATTAATATAGTAACAATTATTTATTTTAATGAAAATATATCTTTCACTTTAATAAACTCTGTGAACACAAGATGGTGCTGCAGGACAGCACAGTTTCTATAAAAGTTACACCAGCAAATTTCCTAGGAAAAAACTGGTGACACAAGAGCCTGGCCCTAGACTTCTGTGTTTAATTCTTGGTTTCACTACTCCTAGATAAAGCAAAATTGTTAAAAGCTACGATTCTGAACAACATATATCTTAGACATGATAAAGCATAACATAGTTTTGTGTCACTGCAACAAGGTGACCAGTTGAGGCATTATCAAAGTGGTACCAGACATAGTTAGAAAGGAAACCCAAGTGCACAAGAGTAACTTCCCCATGACAATGGGATGTTTTATTTTTCAAACTTCCTTTTTGTGGAGTAAATGGATGAAATTACCTGAATTTTTTTTAGTATATTTTTTTTTTTTGTTAGAAATGTACCTTCCTTCAGACATGATGAAAGCTTGGCAATTTTCTGGGATAAAATAGTAAATATAAAATTTAAATAGACAGAAATTATGGTTTTGTAAAAAGAGATGCCAAATCAAGCTATGTGAACCAAACAGGTTATACAATTAGATGATGTAATGAAGGATAAAATGAAACAGAATTTTGAGGGTAAACTCAGAGTTATCATTTAGATGTTAAATTCTGTGTGTTTATATGAGAGGGAAAGGATGAATATTTAAATCATTGTATATTTTCTGTTGAAATACTCCCTTACAGATTTTTAAGGTCTTGGTATTTCTTGAAAATGTCAGCAGAAAGTTTTCTCAGCAGATTCCTCTGAAGGGACCTGTAGGAACGAATACACACAATAAAACTACTCTCCTGGCTTCCTCCAGTGCTGCCACTTTTGTTATTCAATAAGGGCATCTTGCACACTGCTAAATAGTTAAATCAGCATGAAAACATCTGAACATGGTTTCTCTGTTTGCCTGAATATTTATATCTATTTAAGCAGTAAGCAGAACACTTCATCTTAAATACATCCCCAGAGCAACTGTCAAAATAATAGTTAAGTCTAAAAGTCAAAGATTTGAGTATAAATTAAACCATAAATTTATTTCTAACCTCAAACACATAAAGAGCTTATTTCCCAGGCATGTGTCCATTTCTCCCCATCTCCATGGGGCACCAAATCTAATGTCCTGATAAGAACAAAAATTGTTCAGGCCATGCTTGGATTAGAAGAGATTGCATCCCAAACTGAACCATCTGAACCAATTTACTGCTTTTTTTTTTTTTTTTTTTCTAAAGGTTGAACCGAAGCATTACTTTTTAGTCTTTGTCAGCCCTGAGCTGACAGCCAGTTTAAATATTTATTTGACATCAGAATTCATTGGGAATTATTGAGGTATTTGAAAATGGACCTGACAATGAGAATCTCAGCCACAAATTAGCACCAAACAGAAGGATCCCTGCCCCACAGGGAAGATCCTCAGGTAGGGAGGAGCTGGAGTGGTGCTGCCCTGTGCTCACCACACAGAGCATGGCCTCTCAGACAGTGATGTGCAAACAAAGATCAGTACCAACCACTCCCTGATCTCTTGGAAAGGTCTGGCCAACATCTACATATCTGTTGATGACCCAGCCCAGATTAAATCCTTTTAAATAATGGCATTTTCAGAGATTTCACGGAGGCAGTTCCACTGACTTCAAGGTTATGGGCTTCATTGGCAGGAACAGAGACCAGCAATATTGGCAGGATCATAGACTAATAAAAAGGTCCTAAGCATTGTGTCTTAAATGGAAACATTTCTTTTGAAGACTACTTTAGATTTTTCTGAAATTGTTGCTGGTTTGAGCCACTGTTGCAGACCTGAAACGCTCACTTCACACAGAGTTTTTTAGTTCCTTTTCTCTCCTTTGATGCAGGGAACATCTGTACTTAAAACATGAAAGGACTTGTCAACAGAGACACACTATGCTTTTGCAAGCACCAGCCGAGCCAACTGGTCATAATTATAAGGCTGTAGCTGTGAAAAGGTTGTAGGATTGATAGTCAAGCCTGAACAGAGCAAGAGACCACTTTTCTGCTCTACTTACATGAGGGTTATGTTTGCAGAGACTGATGGGACAGCACTTAATTTGGCAGCATCACAGAAGATCTCCAGCCCTTGACAGGTACATTCTCCTGGCACAGCCCCAGCCACTGCGGGAGAACAGGGACAGGGTTGTGGCAAAAGGTGGGAACAGCGCGGGGAGAAAAGAAATCAGGTGTGAAAGGACAGTGAACACAAAGACAGGCATACAGGAATCTAACATGGATTTTTTGTGGCTCCTTTTTTATATAATTCATTCCTCTTCTATCTACCAGAATGAGCAACATTCTGTCCGGTGCAAATGGGATAAAAACGGGCCAGGAAAACTTTGCTTCCTTTCCTCTATCTCTGTGTTTTAACTTTGTACTCAGGGTAGACAGCAGAGTCAGAGTATCTGTACAAAGGGACCAATGCCTGCAGAAGTGGAGAGGGTTTGCAAGACTCATTTGATGTATGAAGAAGTGAATTTGGAGGCATATGGCCTTCATTTCAGTCTGAAAGATGTGCATTTCATTGCCTTTCCAGCTGTACTAATTATTTTCAGATAAACAATTGCATTGCTCTCCTATTTGGCTTATGTCTGACACTTCTCTTACAGAAAATGGATCACTCTTAATGGAACTGAAATTAGTTCAAAAAAACCTTGAAAATTTGAAATTTGAAAAATTCAATGCTTTTGTTTGTCTGAGACATTAATACTGTTTTACTATAAATGAAACTGGACTACATTTCTCTTTCTGATGAGCATATTTAGTATGCATTTCTTTCTGGAGATCATCAGTAATAATCACACAAATAGTATTTGTAACTACTTACAGCACTCAGGTGTCTTTGTCTGAAATGCATACAGAGTTTTCAATTTATTGTATTTGTCCTTTGTATAGTGTTTGTCAAATTGCAGTGACCATCCATTGTTGTCTTCTAATAAAAAAAAAAATAAAATCAGAAGGAGAAGACACATTAGAATGCAAACAGAAGGTAGAAATACCTCCATAGCTGCGGTTTCTTTGCCTCAATTTTTATCTCAATATTGTGATTTTTCCAGAGCATTTCCTAGACTATTAGATGACCTTACCTTTGTATGATTTTCTAATCACCAGCAGGTAATGAGATCATGAGCCACATTTCTGGAACAGCTTATTGTACCTTCAACAACCACATTTTCTGTGACAGTTCCATCAAAAAAGCATAATCTTCCACTTCAGAACTTTTTGTCTACATAGGAGTATAAAAAGAAGAGGCAACCATATTTTCCTGCCTCTTCAAACCTGTGGGTTTGTAACTTCTTTGTACAGGAAAGTTCAAATGATTACTATGACTTCTTTCAGAGGGCTGCCTCACACTATCACAGTTTCTAATTTCTTTCCTGAAAATCTAAATGAAGGCCAAATGAACACCAGTTATCAGAGCATGGGTGATGTGATGTAACAGATGAAAGTCTGCACATTTCAGTTAAGCTCAGTATGCACCTTCTTAAATAAAACATTTCTCCAATTACCAGTTTGGTCACTGTGCATTGGTCATAGAAAACCCGGAGTTGAAAGGGATCCAGAAGGACTATCAAGTCCAACTCCCTGCTCCTCATAGAACTACCTAAAATTGAACCTTACAACTAAGAGCATCCTCCAGCACTCCTTGAACTCTGACAGGGTTGGTGCCATCACCATTTCCCCTGATCCAGTGACTGGTCATGCTCTCAGTGAAGAACCTGTTCCTAATGCCAAATCTGATCTTCCTCTGACACAGTTTCATTCAATTTCACTGTGTTCTAGAGTAGATGACAAAGGTCAAAATAAAAAGAGCAGATCTTTCAGTTCCTTCCCACAAAGGGGGATTTCCAGATACAGTGGGGCTGGAAATAACTACAGACCTGTTTCTTGGAGGTCTATTGTACATCTGACAACTGTAAATTAACTGAGCAGTTAACCACCTCTAATACAGGGCAGGAAGACACACCATCAGAAACCCAAACAATTAGCCAACCAAACAAACCAACGCCCCCAGAAAAACCCAAAACAAAAAACCACAAGCAAAGTTGCCTTTGAAATCTGTGGTCAGATTTTAGTTTTATTACTTGGGGTCTGACGTCTCTTCAGCTTTGAGAATGCCCACTACCTCTTAGTTTAAAGCCTCTTGTGCAATGAGTGTGCACGCAGCAGTAGCAGAAATGCCCCTTAGGATGGCACTCACTACCTGGGGAGTTAAAGCATCAGGGATAAATGAAAGAATTACTTTGTAAGCACAGCTACTGTCAGACAACATTTATAGGAGAATTCTGAGAAGGGGTCTGCCTTGCCAGTCATCACAGTCTTAGTTTAACTCTAACCATATTCTATGAAAAGATTTCCCCCTCCTCTTTCACATGGTAATAATTTAGTTATACTTAAATACTCCTCACAAGCATTTCTCTATGCATCTTCAAGTAAACATTACTCCTAAATCTGTTGGCTTTAAGGGGAGGAGAAAGATAATGTAATTATCTCTTTACAATTTTTCCCATTCTGAAACAGCATCTCATTTTTTATGTCACAGTACAACTCAGTTGCCCTCTCAGCCAGGCAGGGGAATTAACTTGAAAGCATCTCCTGGAGCCTGCCTACAGAGTGGCAGCAGAGAGAGCTGATGTGAGGAATGTCTGCTTCTTCACTGCCTCAGCTGAAAAGATTCTGATTGATAGCGATTATGAAAGATTAAGTAACCTCAGGCAGCCTTTTATCTAGTTATTCACTTTTAGACATAATTTGAAAAGATGGACAAGATTCAAAGCAACCAAAAATCTCTGTCTTCAGGAGTTTCTCCATAGTGACAAAAGAGTTGGAAAGTACCTTTGCTTGAGAATGAATGGGAACAGAATTGTGCCCTGCACAATTTCACAATTTCAGCTTCTCACCCAGACAGCATTTGAGCAAATTTTACTGATTTCCTCGAGAGCACCTGGTACCCTCTGACCCATTTGCAATTTTGTCAGGTTAGGTCATTAAGCTGATACTCAGAAGCAGACTAATGCATTTTGGATGAGACAGAGTTTGCAAACCTGCAGATATATTGCTCTGCCTCTTTTCAATGTTCAGCAGAAGTTTGGTTTCAGGACTACCTGCAAACTGGAACTGAAGTGATGAGAACAGATCCTTTGCCAAGCAGCGAGTGCCTTATAATCCTCCTGCCCTGCAGTTCGGGCTGTAATGAGGTTTCCCTGTCACTACTTCTTAATATTTAACTGGAGCACATCCACAGACTTTCACTTGGCAGACTGGATTTAGCAACTGCAACCTGGAGAAACCAGTGGGAATGCAATGTTTGCAGAGGATGTGAGATTTAAGAAGAAAGGAATCTTTAATTGAGGGCTTTTAAACAGAAATGTGTAAAGATGTATTAATAATGACTTTATTCTTGGAGTATAATCGTACCAAATAAATATTTTGCAGTGAGAAGTTCCCCCTTAAAGTATTTTTGGACTCAGTCATAATTACAATCATAGAAAATTTTTCACAACAAAAAACTTATCTACAGATTCTGAATATATGGTTAAAACCCATAAATTCTAATTCTCCTGTAAGCCTATGAAAACATAGTGCACCATTTTTCTGTATTTTCCTTCTTGTGACACTAAGGTAAATGAAATTTTACTCCTCCTTTTTTTATCTATAAAATGCTTTGAAACGTGATTAATCATGTACAAGAGGTGGCCATCACTGCAGTTCACATCTGCAGGGAAAAGGATGAGCACACTAATGGGGATGTGGGAGCAGTTCACTAGGAGGGAGAAGTCCACCAGAATATTCAAGGAAGTTAGGAGGCAGCTGTGTATTTTTGGGTGGACATAAAAGAGAAGGGGAATTAAGCACAGAGAACAGAGAAGATGGATTGTTTTGTACTGGAAGCATTCCAGATGCCTGGAGTTTCTGGTCAGTTAATTTTAAATAATGGGCTTTTCTCATGGCATTGATTTTCCTACCTTCCACTAGAAATACAAAGGAGTATTTGAATATAACAAAACAAGTTATTTGAAGTTTTCTGCCCTTCAAAAATGCTTGCTTTGGGCCAAGCTTTGCCTAATCCTGGGAAAGTCATTATGTTTACAAACTTCTTTGTCCAATCTCAGAAGAATGTGTTGTGCAAATAACTATATTTAGTACAACCAGCCAATGAAGCACTCAGCACCAGAACTGTAAATCACTTTGTGATTCTTTAGAATTTACATGGTAGGTTTGTGACCTGTTTACCTCTGTCATGACGAGGTTCTCCAAACACTTTAAGTGTATTACTAGAAGACTGGTGATAGTACTGGTCTTGGAATGCCAAATGTATCATTTGGGGAGTACAGCTTAGATGAGAAATTGCTTTTTCCTGAGCCAGTTCTAAACCAGATTATGTTGGCTGCATTTCTGTAAAAAATGAGATCTGAGAAAATGAGGCATCAGCAAATCTTCCCCTACATGGGGTAAGTCAAATAAGTAATTGTGAACTGGACTTATCTGACTACAACTTAATATACTCTCCCTTGCTAAACACTGTCAATTACCACTTCTGATAGGAACGGAATGAGAAAGAGAAATTAACTCATCTGCTAATACAGAGAAAGTGCAGATTTAAATAATCCTTTCAGTGACAGATCCTAGAAAATATCAGCTTTGCTCAATTAAAGACACATCCCTTATTTAGTATGGATTTTGTGAACAGGACACTATCCATCTTTCCCCTTCTCTTGGCCATGTCTTCACGGGTTGTTATGCAGAGAAATGCTATCAGTGAAAAGTGTAAGCACTCCAAAGAGACACCAGCTCACACTTTGATTTTGTCTTTGCTGTTGGTGGTCACAGCCTGTGGACATATTTCCTTCTTCAGTAAAAATACACTTTCTCTTGCTGCAAGAAATTACTTCAGGCTTTATAAAAGCACCTTTTAGTAAAACAAGGAAAACCTATGTCCTCCAGAAAAGAAGCAATGCTTTTTAAAAAGTTTACAAATGAAGGGATGGAATTGCCCTTTCCCACAGAGTTGGGGCATGCTGATACAGTCCAGTAACTTACCATGGAACTAAAACCACGAGGAGATTTTCAGAGGAACTTGTTGCAGTGCCTGGAGCATTTGGACTCTGGGAGTTAATTTCCCAGCCTCAGTTTAGATACCCGAGTGGAAAAACCCAAAGGACCTATAACTGGACCCCTTCCAGTCAAGGCAAAGGCAATTTGCCCCATATCAAACTGTGTCACTGCACATTGACCTTGTTCTCTGCCTGCTGACTGAGATGTAGCTTGCCTACTTGTATGTGACAGTGCAATCACAGAAAAATGGACAGGAATTAAATCAATTCAAATAAAGTTTACACTTCTCTGCATGAGCTAAAACATGTGCTTACACAAATTTAATCTTGGTTTTTACAATTTACTTAATCCAGTACAACTTCTAAGAAAATAGGCTGGCTCAAATTTCCAAATAACAAGTATCTTGGCCACGCTGTATCTTCACTTCCATGAAACACTTGCATAGGAGAGTTTTCCAGTTTATACAACGTTACTTTTAATCCATATAGATGAACCTGACATTCTATTCTGGTTTTCTCAGAGTATTTAAAATTGTTTAAATAAATGTGACAGAATAAATTAAAACAAGGTAATCACATAAATACATCTAGAAAACCTTGAGTTGCTTGGAAGTTCCCTTATCTGAAAGACACTTCAGTGGAGACCAGAAGACCAGTGAAAAGCAAAAGTTCCTCTTAGTTATCAATTATATTTAAAGATCTCAGTAACAAAATTGATTAAAAAGCCTGGAGAACTCCAGCAAAGCTCTTCTATTTGGTGACATATGCCCAGCAGAGTAAAGCTGATTATTTCAGTGCTGTGTGCTGTGGTTGAGTGGCAATGACAATAAGTAAAAAATTTGGCCATATAGAAAAAATTCCCACGTGAAACTTGAAAATCTGAGTTTTGCCAAGTATTTGCTACATTTTGAGCAGGGTGTTGACCTCTAAGTGTTGTGTTTTTGCAAACAGAACAGAATTTACTATCTGGGGCTCAAAACTGAATGGTGTCTCATACATTTAAATCCCACAGTTAAAATATGATGGAAAAATGCCATACCAAGAAAAGATGAGACTAACTATAACATTACTCATTATCAGTATTAATTTAAAATATTAAGTTGTCAAGCTCTTGTGCAATGCTGAGGCAAAAATGTGGAACTCACACCCTCTGAAATTTGTTATCCATTATGAGTGGTCCTGTAATGTTAAAACATATCTTTTGTACAGATGCTTTGAAATATCCCATAGAAGTTTAGATTTCTGCTATTGAGATCTAGAAGACTATTTAATGAATCTGCAGTAACTCTTTGTAAGCTTGTAGACCTTCAGAGAAACACACACAAAACCAGCACAGCAATTGTAATTACTTTCATCCCATTGAATTTTATAAGCCCTTTTAAAAAAGAGCTGTAATGTACCAAAAAGTACATCACCTGCTGGCTGCATGGCCATAGTAACAGATGAGGCCTCTGCTTTTAGAGTTAAATAGGTGCCAGACTTCTAACAACTGCTCCTTATCGTGGTGTTTTCAGAGCTGTGCTTTCCAGCCTATGAGCTGGACAGAGCTTAACAAACATCTATAAGTGAACTTTAAACTGGGGAGCTGAATGCTGCCTTTTGTTCAGACCTTTTAGGCTTGGGAGCAACACAATGTAAATACATTTAGCTGGCAAAGAACTCCTCCAGCCATTCAGAAATAAATTAAATCTGCTTTCTTGTTCTTGCTTCCCTTGACTGGAAAAACGTGGCTAAGGCACTATGATTAAAAAACAAATGCAGACACACTGTGACTGTTGCCTGACTGACAAAAAATTCATTTTGCAGAACTACCAGCAAAATTGTCCAGAAGCCAAATTTTTAAACCCTGAGGAACCTTGCACTCTCAAAATAGCTCAGGCTACTTTTTTCCATTAACTACTTGGTATAATTAAAGACCCTCATTGTTGAAAAAGATAAAAAGAGACACTGTACTGTAGTGTTCCTTCCATCTCCCTTTTATTATTGCTAATAAGTGTAGTCAAATATGCAACAGTAGATGCTGATTTTTTAATGCCCCACTCACAAGCAACAATAAGGTCTAGAGAGATGCAAGGGATTAGGCCCAATGCAAACAATTTTGGTTTTGAAATTATTAAGAATTCTGGTGCTTGCATTTTTAACAATTCTTATGTTAAAATACTTTTCCTTTTTTTTATTACATAGGGCTTATACTTCTGTATTTGCCCAGAACCACTTCCTCTAGAGATTTAGTATTAAATGAGAAACCTATTTCAGCAACAAGCTCTGAGGCAGAGCTTAAGAGCTATTCAGTAGTGTGAAAAAAAAGGAACCTTAATGTTAAAGCCTACTCCATACCTACTCCATTCCACATTAAGTTTAAGAGAACTAAGGAAAGTATTTATCAGAGTTATGTATATCACAGAGTGCATGGGAACATAGGATCTTTGACATCTTTCTGTGACAAGTTGCAGAAGATCACAACCTAGAGTTATTCATCTGATCTACAGAAAAAAAAAAATCTAAAATTCTCTGCTTCTTCCCTTCCTTCCCACACATTCCCCAACCCCTCAAATAGAAAAAAAACAGCCCCACAACTCAAATTCTCTTTCAAATTGGCCAGGTGGAATGCAATGTCCAGAGTTTCCCCTGAAAGGAGAAAAGTGCACTATCTTTTGAGATCTGTGTATGTTTCTATATTTCTCCACTAGAAATTGAATTAAAGAGCTGGGAGGCTTGTCCTCAAGAAATGGAATAGTATTGGCATCATAGCTAAATTAAAGATGAACAAATCATGTTGACTGCCCAGCAGAATAGTCAAGGCTATGATATTAGGGTCAATTGCATCAAAGATCTTAGAAGATCACACAGGAGAACCAAAATATTTGGTATCTTTGAGATTTAAAATTTAACCGCATTGAGAATTTTTGCAGCAGTTTGTAATTATCATGATATAACTACAAAATTAAAACTGATCCAGTGATGTATGTAGAAGAGATAATAACACAAAAGTTGTTAGACTGTGAACATGAAACTTTTATCACTGTATGTACTAGTAGGAAAATTTCATTCAGAGAATGCTAACCCTTACCTACTATAGAAGCTTACTTATTCAGCAGTTTACCTAAGTAAATGATATATCAGAGAACTTAAAAAAAAAAAAAGAAAAAAGAAAGAAAAAGTACATTTTTTTATCTGCAAGTTTTAAAAATTAAATACATAATTGGGAAGCAGGTTAAGGGTTTTTTTTGTTTGTTTGTTTTGTTTGTTTCTTTTTTTTTAATCTAAAGCTACTTAGAGAGTTGGTATTTTGAAAAAAAAATTCATAGCTGTTGGCACCAGTACTTGTCTTCTGTCCAAATTTTAAAGTATATTTCTGATTTGATTTAACTTCTCATGTTTTCTCTGCAGTTTGTTACATGTGTCAGAACTTGGTAATCTAAACCAATATGCAGTTTACTAAAACACATGTGGACTCAGTAAAAAACTACATCACAAATTCTGTTCTGTTATTTTTGTTTTGCATTAATCAACTCTCAGATTTATCTGCTGTTGTTAGTTCTCATTTTGTTTCGTTTATCATTAAGCATCACCGTCAAGGCAGAGATTCCAAAGTCCTTCTTTCCATGAATATGTGCCTGGAAATATGTACTTGGTGCTTTCACTATGGCCTTGGGCTTCAAAGAGCTTTGCCTATAGATTCCTGAGTACATTAACACTAACATTGCAGCAGTAATGTCTTCAGTGCAAGAAATAATTTATACTTGTTTTCCAAACTATTCCCTTGTCAACACTGCCAGGGCATTAGGTGAGCAGGATGTCCACTATTTATTCTTCCTGCTCACATTTAAAAAAGCAGTGAAATAGACAAATGTTCTAACCCCCAAATTGCTGAGCTTCAAGGAGCTGCAGAATCAAATCTCTCACCTGTAAATAAAGAGGAAAAGCTCTCCCCTGGAAAATTAGGCTGAGGGCATTAGGTGTGAAATCCGTGTAGTCTCAGTAGGACAAAACATTCTCCAACTCGCTCCTGTTTCCCAACTTTAATCAAAATCAAGCTTAGGCACAGGAGGAGTCTGGAATTGCTTCATTTTCCCCACACATTTTGTATTTTGCTTACAAATACAGAAATAACCCCAAGTGAAACATGATATAGGCTAAACTGTTTAGCATTGCCCTTTGTCTTATTCAGAACTTGGTGCTTCAGAAAAGATGATCACAAGGAAGAACAGCAGAGAACAATTTACTGCAATAATCAAGCCTGAAAAAGGAAGCCCTTAAACCCATAACCTTTAATAAAAATTATGAAACATTAAATATCTGTATTTTAAAGTATAATTATGACAAATTTTCGGAGACATCCACTTCTACTTGGTGGCTTTTCACTTGATGATTTCCTACTTGATGACATTTTCAAGTTGAAAAGGTAAGATTGCATTTTCCATGCACATTTAAGGTTCTCTAGTGATAGCTGAAAATGAGCCTCCCATCACTTTGGTCATGACAATGTGCTAGCCCCCTTCTCTTATTGAAGTTTTTGCCACATTATCTCAAGCTCTTCCCCAGCAGGATGCCACACAAAGTATTTTACTGGTTTTGGGTACCCAAGTGTGTAGCAAAGGCATATGAATTTTCAAAGACAAGTGGCTTCCCTCTGATGTGACAGATCAACTATAATTCACCCCTTTCCAGAAGTCGAAGAAATGTTAAAGCTGAACTGACCAGCAGGATGTCCACACTGAGGCTGAGGACCAGCATGGAAATCTGAGTCCTAAAGCATCTTCCAGACACTGCAGATGATCCTAATTTCAGATAATCTCACTTCTCTGGTGCTTAGTTTTATGCTTATTAGTCAGACATGGAGAGCACAGTGGAAGCAAAGGAAGAAGCAGATTTGAAGAAGATTATAGCACATCTCAAAACTGATCTCTCAGTGAGGATTTGGTTTAGTTTCAGATCTTTATAATCACATTTTTGTCTTTCTTAGGGCATTTAGTGCATGAAACAGAACTAATATTGCACATCTTCTCAAAGATTAACACAATAAATACCTTTACAAGAATAATGAAGTGGGAAATGAGAATTTTACTCATTAGAAGAGAGAAGGGACAGAATTGGTAGGTGACACTGAGAATGAGTAGCTTCAGTATTTTCAGAGGCTCCTATCATGCGGGTCTTTTTTGCATTAATGCCCTTTACTTTTTTCTTTCAAGGGCATTTAAAGAATTTTAGAAAGTAACTCTGCCTTGGAAGACCTATGTGTGCTTTTATACTAGTTACTTCTCTGATTGTTTCATTCACTGGCATTTCTCAAACCTGCAATTTCAGTAATTTTGTCACACTTGGGGGTTTGTATTGAACAGCTGGACTTTGGATTTTGTTATGTTCACAGTACTTTTTTTTTTTTATTATTTTTCCCCCAAACAACAGTATTATGGCTTTCAAAAGAAGTTTTGTTGTTGGTGGGTTTTTTTCTTTCTCTGTTTTGTTTTGGGCTTTTTGTTGTTTTTTTTTCTTTTCTGTTTCCTCTTCACCAGAATTTCCTTTCCAACACAAAAAGAACTACAGTTCATGACAGGTTTTTGCTTTGTGTTTTTTATTGTTGTAATACTGGTATGTACGTAAGATATGTGCAGGCCCCCACTTTCATATTTTCTGTAGGTTCAAGGTAGTTTTTTAATCATTGCTGAAGAAATTACTAGTGAAGTAGGGGCTTTAGCCAGCTGTGCTTGAGATACATGCACTGGAAAAAAGAAAAAGGATTTATGAACTCCTTGGAAACTCTAAACTGTTTTTTTCCCTTCCCACACTTGTCAGTTTGAATGTTTTAGATTAGCCACCTCAAAGCTCTTATTTAAATTCGTGCTAGATAGAAGTGTGCAAGCATTTAAAAATTGAGCTACTTAATTAGAGTACCTTGTGGACAAGATTAAAATGTCCAGTGATGCTGCATGAAACAATTACTACCCTGGAATTATTTAATTTTTAATTGCTTTTTTGAAACTAAGAGCAATGACTTCAACTGAAAACTACTTGTAAATTTAAAAAAATGCATGATGAGAGCCATAAATAACTGCTAGCTTAGGCATAGCAGTTATGCTGCTTTAGTATGGACCTGGAAAATTACAGCAAAAAATAGCCAGATAGTTTCTTTGTCTTGGGAGATCATCGATGAGGCTTCATTTCTTGTATTTCAAGCAAGATAAATTATATATATTATATATATTATTAAATATATATATATATAAAATATATATATTACTTCGTGGTACTATACATAAATTAATCATGAATCAGCTGTTTATGGTGCTTGGAATTCTTAAACGTAAGAGGGCACAACCATCAGCAACTTCTGCCACCGTAGGGTAAGAAAATTATAGAAGGAAAACAGAACAAGAGCCAATTTTGTTCAGGATTTTGAATGCTAACAATAAAAGGTATGTTTATGGCATCAGCAAATGCTATAAAACCAGGAAAATCTGCAGGTCCATTAGATTGGATTAGAATTGAAAGTAACTTTCATATGGATTAAAACACTGAAATTTGATGAGCATAAGAATAAAAACCAGCTCCCCAGATCTACTGTGAGAACAACTGTTTTCAAAACCTCTTTGACTTTGTTGAGAACATTTGCAAAGAAACCTTTTACCATGTTTTCTTTGACTTTTTTTTTTAAAGAAAGCTTTTTTTGGCAAGTATAGCTATAATTATCCCCCTCCAGACAGACAGATTCCTGCTGGCAGGGTGCCTGGCTGGGCAGGGGGCTGCTCACCTGCTTGGCTCTGGGGAGCTGGAGGCAGTGAGTGGGGCAGGATGCTGTGCTTCTGGCTGCTCTCCATAGTTGCAGACAAGCTTCTCAGGAACAGCAAGCCTGGTTTCCCCATCTGCCATGGAACAGCAGCTCTGGAGAGCAGCTCTGAAACTATCCAGGCTGTTAAGCTGACAATACTGGTAAATAAAAATGTGCTAGAGCTGATTTTCTCTCCCTGAGATCATAGCTCACAAGCAAATGGCTAAGCTCTCTTCTCAAAAAATATAGAGAGGCCTTTGGCAGGCTATCTCAGGTCTGTGCCATCCTCTGAGCTGTGTACAGGCACCATGTGAGAGATGCTGTGCAGCACAGACTAAAGTTGTGCCAGATCTATGCTCACAAACAAGAAGCATGGACAGATAATTGTGAAGCCCATACAATTGCCCTACTCAGTCTGCAGCCAGAGTAAATTCTATGAACCAGGTCAAACTGATGGCCACTGTCCAGTGGGGACAGGGTGACAGTGATCACAATGGCAGGCAGCAGTGTCTGGTTATGTGTATTCTCTCAGATTTTGGCATTTCCAACCTGAAAGGCTGGTGGCCACGCAGACTGCACAGCCCTCCCACACAGTCATGGTTTTGGTTTTCCTACTGAGTAAAGGGCATAAAAGATTTCTATAAAACAAATTATTCTGCAAATTATTATAGATTGCATTTCCCATCCAGTTTTAAAAGCCACATTAAGCATAATATAAACTCCAATAGCACCAAGTTCCTTAGCAGAGATCTTCACTAGATCCCATAGATACATTTGTGCATGTCAGAATGACACAGGCAAACAAGTACAAAGCAGGGATAAAATTGTATAAACTCCTACCATACACAAAGAAAAAAAGCAGTCCTTCCTTCCTAGGAAATGGCTTAGTGGGTGGCAGTGACAGCTAAAATGAATACCTGCTGCATCCTCTGCAAAACACTCCACTTTCCCATTCCTAACACTCTGCAGCTCCCTGCTTGGTGTGAGCAGTGAGGGGGTTTCAGTGGCTGCAGGAGGCAGATGCAAAGGGAATTCTCAGCTACTCACCACAGTTGTCTTCGTCAGCCCGATTGCCACAGTCATCCTCACCATTACAGTGAAGTTGCTGGGGCAAACACTTTGTGATGTTCCCACACGGAAAGTAGCCCAGGGGGCACCTGACCCCCCCTCCAGAAACATCATCTTCTAAAGAGTCATGGATGACTAAAGAGAGAGAGAAAGAAGATGCTTACTTTAAGATGTGATCTCAATTTCAAAAATATTTGAAATTATGCTTTTATAAATACTCATTTACATATTCATATAAAGTGAAAAACACATTTTATTTCACTGGACAGGTAATTACAATAATACATTAAGTACTTATTAACTATTTAAGAAACATTTATATTGTCAGCTAAGTAATTTTTTTTTTTTTTAAATATATATCAGGCAACCAGGTAATTCTTCTCTGCGCATCCTAGGAACAAGATGCAAATGGTAATCATTCAAGATAAATGACCTAAGGCCACTATTAAAAAAGATGATTTTACTTTGCCCTAGAAACTAACTTACTATAGTAATATACCAGATAAGCTATGCAGATACGGCTGATATAAACTTAATATAAATTTGTGTGGAAATTTTAGATGAATAAATCCTCTGTATACAAAGTCAGAATTGTATATTTTTAAATACAATTTAATTCTGAAGCAATAACTGGACATAAACTGATCAAGGACCAAAGAACAAGGAATGTAAGATCGAAAACATCACAAGGTTTTTCTGAAGAGCACCTAAGAAGACAAAGATGCCATTATGAATCCTTTAGAAAAGTTGCCAGCCTGGTCCAGGAAAACTGGAGATACCATTCAGAATCTCAGCCTGAAGTGCAGATACACAGATGTTGTTCTGTTAAGCCCATTGCCTATAGAAAGTAATTACACAGAATATGGAGACTTCATTCAAGCCACATTGAGGGAAAAGGTAGAAGGATGCTGCTGAGGGAGAGCTGAGGCTGGAGGACACTACCTGCAGCATTCAGTACTACAGCAGCTTCCATTATGCACATCTGCAGATGGGTAATGCCTTCCCAGTCCCTCCAGTGGGATAAATTCTGCCACCACCATTTCTTCCAGGGTAAGCACAACTCATCTACTGCTATTGAAATGGATTGCAGGGTGCCAGCTCAGATTTGCTGTCATACAAGATCAACTTCTTACCAGGAGAATGGAGAGGGTTTTAAATAACTTCAGAATGCAATTTGTTCCATCTTCAGTATATTGAAACTGGAGAAAAGCATCATCAGTATAGAATGTTATCTAGTGCTCTTCACACTCCCAAGGTTTCAGTAAGCCTGCCTAGCAAAGTACCATTCTGTAAAGGCCTTCTAATTTAGTTTTTCAAGTACTTTCAGAAAGGAGTATCACTTTCTCACTAAAAATTGAAATGTAAGTGCAGTATCTGGAGGACATTCATAGAATGGTTCTGGTTCAAAGATCATCTATTTGCAATCCCCCTGCATGGGAAGAGACATCTCCCACTATATCACATTGCTCCAAGCCCCATCCAACCTGTCTTTAGACACTTCCAGGGATGAGACATCCACAACTTCCCTGGGCAACCTGTGCCACTGTCTCACCACACCACCCTCATAGTGCAGAATTTCTTCTAACCTAAATCTGCCCTCATCCAGCTTAAAGCCATTCCCCCTTGTCCTATCTCTACAGGCCCTTGTAAAAAGTCCCTCCCCAGCTTTCCTGTAGCCCTTCAGGTACTGGAAGGCTGCTTTAGGGTCTCCCCAGAGCCTTCTCTTCTCCAGGCTGAACAACCCCACCTCTCTCAGCCTGTCTCCAGCCCATCTCCATGGGCTTCCTCTGGCCTCTGAGGAAGATAATATTCTGTTATGCACAGAATCTTCGTTGCTATCAGAAGCATCCTGCATAGAAAGTTACATATTTCAGCTAAACATCACCATATAAATTTGAAAAGTTGGTTTATTTTCATCCAGAGCTGTATAGAGTATAATCTATGCAATCCTCAGACTTCTCCTTTAGGTCCCTATCTAGCCTACGTATAGGTACCAAAAAACAAGGCCACAGTCCAAACCCAGAGTGAATTCACTCTCTCATGCTGTTCTTAAACCTCTTTGCTAATCTTTTTGTATTCAGCACCTTAAGTTTAATCTGTTCCATGCTAAAAAAAAAAAGTTAAAAAAAAAAAAAATCTTACACAGGCTCCTGGTAAAATGTTAAGCAAATAGAATACGTGTAGTACTTTAAACTGTCTTACTGTGAAACAAAATCACACACAAATAAAGCTCCCTTCAGTGCAGTTATCTAACAATCTGAGCAACTACTGAGACACCTGGTAGAAGGCAATAATATGGAAGAATCAAACAAATGGAAAAACTCCAAACAATCCCTGATATTTTGCCAAGCCTTTACCCCTACACACTGCAGACATATTCAGACTGAGCTGAACTTTGTTCCTAAAAGTAGTTTAAATTCCAAATTATATCACAGTACCATTCAATGGATTCTCATAGCATTTCCCAGAAATTATGATTAATAAGTCAAATAATATTAAACACTGAACCAATGATTTTGCTTTCTGTCACCATTTACAAAACATTCTTTGTGAAAGAATACACAATCCCTCACTGTGTTTAATGTTTTGAATTCTCTCTTAATTTATAGCCTTGGTGATATCTATTCTGAATCTCTGAATTACTCATTTTGTGTTATGTTGGATAACCCTGGCATGTAAATATCTGTCTGGGAAAGAAGATAACAAGACATCAACACTTAACAACTTCATCCTAGCAAAATCACTGAAAACATGGTCTTTGTCCATTGACTTGTTAACATAACTTTGTTTATCCAAAAAAAGACAGAAGTTTGGACCCTGAAGATTTCAGGAGATTTATGAATGGAAAATGACACAACCCTCTGTGGAAATATTTGGCAAAGCTGACAAAGGTAGACAGGAGATAAGACAGTAAAATCCACTGTGAAATGCTGTATAAAGAAATCTCTTTTGGATGAAGGAAATTAAAATGTTGTCTCTTATTTGAGGAAAATGGATAAATATAGCACTTTAGCACCAGCAAAAAAAAACTCTATGCTTCTTATTTTGCACACATGAACTGTACTGACACTGGAGTTTATCATACCAAGATAATGATTTATGATGCTATCTTTGTCATGCAGTATAAAAGGTGACAACTTTTCTACCTTTCATTCATTTTCCACTGTGAAAAAATTGAACCACTCTTCTAGTATCTTGTTTCATTGTCCATTTTTTAACAGCTAAACCTCCTGCCAGAATAACTCTGAAAATATTGATTGATGATTATTTCATCACATCATGTCACTGGCTCTTTCACGTTGGTGATAAATCAACAAAAAGAAAAATGCTATTTTTGTATTTCTTCTATTAATCCATAGGTCATTTCTCTGAATATCAAGTGTCAAAGGAACCTCTATTTTTTTTATAGGTTCTCACTGACAGCTCATCCAGGGTAGAACATCTCAGTTTTGCATCTTATGGCTAAATGAGCATTACAAAACCATGAGATTCCCTACAGCACAAAGGTACCACCATCACCAAAGCATATTAAGAACCAGCTTGAACCTTAATATGGTTTGATTAACATAAATTATTTGTGTTTATAATGAGTAAATTTGGGCCTGTATGGCTATACTCTACAGCCAACAGAAAAATACAGATGTTCTTCAGAGATATGGAATCAGTGGGATAGACTGATAAAGGAAGACAAAAAGTTGCTAAACTATGTATAAAGGATTCAGCTGCAAAAGTAAAGATGAAAGAAAAGGTAGAACTCAGGACAGATTTGTTCAGGCCTCAGTTGTGACTGTGAAAATTGTAAATCTGTGACAGGCTGACTTACTCCAAGTAAAAAAATTTCATTTCTATATCTCATATAGAAAACAACCTTCTGCCCTTGCAGTAATTTCACTTATTTCAGTCATAGCATACCTGAAACTTTTTTTCTTGTAATGATTGGAGTAAATGTTAAAATATTTGCAATGTATCCAGAATAAGAAGAAAAGAAATAGGTGAACTTATTTCAGTACAAAAGATAAAAATACAAGCAAGCATCTTTCTGATAAAATGTTTGCCATCTCATTACAGAATAATGTCCAACCCAGTAGCACATGTTCATAATCCTACAAATTAAATATTTCTGACTATTAGGTACTCAAGGTGCTTAAGGTACCTCTCTATCTCCCAGTTCTTCTCAAACAAGAACTCATGTCATAGACCTTTTAAGCTTTTCCAGACTTGATGATCTGAGAACCTTAATGCTAAGGCTCTGTGAACTTTTTCTAGCCTGCAGGAAGTGGTTAATACTTTTCCTGCAAGCCTTTTAAATAAGCTACCACTTTTCCTTTTTAAAAGAATAAGCAAGAGTTGGGTTGACATGGAGCATAAGATAGTAAGGCTCTTTCCTCTGCTGCATGGATGGAGAATCACTGGGGAAAGAAGACAGCAATCTCTCTTTAAGCTCTCATAGAAGGAAATCAGAAGAGGGGATGTATTTGGAAAGCCAGAAACATTCCTGTGTGAACACAGCTTTCCTCCCAGCTAGATTGATTTACCAAGCTTGATATTTTTGTACATTCTTTGAAAAATGACAAAAACTTTTGAAATCACATGTTGGATCATGAATGCTCTTTTAGAAACCAAGTAAGAGACATGTGAACTAGAAGGACAGAAACTGAACACGCTTGTAGCTTTCATAAGATGAGTGATTACTGTTCCATAATGGGAACAATGCTGGGCTGATTGGGCAGAATCATAAGCAATTAAGCTTATCAAATCAGCAGGACTGACTGCTTGGTACTTGCCAGTGATGTCAGTCTCTGTATTGCATCCAGGTTCAAATAAGGGTTTATCATCATAGGTGGAAAGTATTTTTGTATTTTCAAGAATCTGAGTCCCAGGCAAACCAGTCATAATGGGTACAAAATGATGCTCAAATTGCAAATAAACTAACACATTTTTCTTCTCTTTGAATAAGTTATCAGTTTGAAAGTACTGAGGCTGAGGACATCCAGCTGGTTTTACGAAGTCTTTAGATAACAAGGTTGGAGGAACGATCATGATACTAAAAAATGTAACTTATACTTAGTATGGTTGAAAGCTATTTTACCTACAAAAGCACATTTTTTTTCTGAGACTAATGCAAATTTATCAAATGGTGAGTTTTTTCCCACCTCCCACCCATAACCTATTTTAGTTGCTGGTCTTCTAGACACAGTGGGATATAGGCTAGAGCAAGTAGTCTGAAAGATTTCTTTTGGAATAGTTTTTTTGAAGCAAATATTTGAGTATTTTCTTCAGCTAAACCAGAAAGATTCAACAAATAAAATATTAAAGTAGAATTAGATTTTGCCTGTCATTTTTGTACTGGCCTAAACGCTTCAAGACAACAGAAAATTTAAAAATTCCTCTTCTTCTGTAAGCTATTTGAAGAACATGTGAAGTGACCTTAAAAACTTTTAGTGTAAAGGAGGCCAGGTGATAGGCCTGTAACCTTTAGTTTCAAAGACAAATCATCAGAACGAAGGTGTAAAAAACCATTACAGCTATGAACTCCTTTAACTTAAAAGAAAGTTAATTAATGGTTGGGAAAGAACAGTAGTGACAACTCTGATCAGAAGCATTTGAATAGCCAAAGAGCAGAAAAAAAAAGCTTACAAAGATGTTATTTTTTAAAAAATAATTTGGTGTCTGTATTTGTCCATAACAATAATATCTAAAGGTTAATAATATTTAGTTTAGCCTTACACTAATTTTTCTGTCTTTTTAAAATTTTTTTTCTGAATTATCCATCTACTTCCCACTGAACAAGGGAATTTTTGAACAATGTATAGTAGAAACCAGCATGAAATCAGCCAAGTGTATTTTAGGATAGAAATATGAACTTTTTTATGCTTCTGCTTAACTTATTAGAGATTTACCAGTGGAAATGCATATTTTTTTCAGCATGTAATTTTATGAAGACTCATAAAACTGATATTTTTTTCAGGAAAATCTGTCTAGTGATTTCTATGAACATCTAATAGGAATCCCATACTATTAAAATTATTTTGGTCAACATTAAAAACTGTCCATATATAGACTAAAACCAGATTTTAATTTTGTACAAGAAGAAAAGCCAGTTTATGCACTTGAACTTTTAATGTACACATTTGGAGTAACTAAATGGACAAAACTTGAAGGCCACTATAGACCTTGCTCTAGTGGCAGTAGATAATTTAGTATCTACTTCACCCAGAGGCAAAGCAATAGTTAGTGGCTTAAAAGATTTAAACATCTGTACAGGATCTCCACAGGAGTGTAGTTAAACTGTTATCAATAAATTGCCTTTTCTGTAATTTGTTCCTCTCCTCCTCTGCTAATTGTGCAGACCTGATGTCAATAGCAGTTTCTAAATATCTAGATAGCATATGCATAGTGTTTGTAATTTTAGATTTTATTTGGTGTGACATAGTGCAATTTATTCAGAATCCCAAATGTTTTCAACAGCTTTACTTCTAAAACTAGCAATTTTTTATATTTTGGTTGTTGCTCTTGAAACCAGAATTACCTTTTCAGTCTTACTGCATTACATTTATCTTTACTTCACCCTATCAGTTGTCATTCTAGGAATGTGTAGTACCTGAGCTCCACATAGAGGTTTATGACTGACTACATAAAATATTTTATTTCATCAAACACAACATAGTGCAAAGGGTTTTAGTACAAAAGATGCATATATTACGACTGCCTATATTTCATGCCAACCTGGTTATTACCTTGGATTTTAATTTAATTCAGTACCTTTATGTCTTGCTTACTGTCTTCAATACTTTCATTGCAGAAGCATTTTCCAAAGCAGAGAATTTGTGCTATCGTTCGGAAAATATAAAGTCCAATCTCATAACAACATCACTGAAGTTAGTTATCAGTTAATGCCACAGATAATTCAGTCTAATTAATCTTACTAGAGTGTTGAAAGAGCCTCTTTGTAAAGCTGCCAGATAGATCTGCTCCAGGGCCAGAAACTACCAGTGGAGAAATTCAGATTGGTCATGTGGCACCTTGCCAGAGGATTTGGCTCTTACACCTTTTATTAATTTGTCTTTTTGTTCTGTTTAAACAGACCTTAGAATAAAAATATTCTGATATACAGAGTGAGCTGGAAGAATTTTGAGAAAGCCCCAATATGTAGTGTGACAAATTTTATCCAGAAGCTCCAATGTTGTAGGGCATTCCCAGAGGATGAGTTCAGTACAAGGTAGAACAAGGACAAAAATCAATGAACAGAGCCAAACCTTACTGTCATTCCACTTCCTTTCTTCTTTCCTCAAATAGTCAGAATTCAAATTATGTCTGGCTATCACTTTTGTTTAGAAATAAGTTTTATCTCAATTTTCTGGCATTGTTCCTGAGGTAGATTTTCCTTTGCCCTGTTCTGCTTTTGGTGTTACTACTTCAATTTCATCAATTTATTTCCACACTGGTGCATTTTAAGTCTAAAGCTGGACACACAAAACACGAGGGTTTTGTTTGGGTGGTGTGTTGAATGCACCAGTCAGTACCATCCCACCTGAAAGGCCCAGGAAGGCAATGGCTGGGCATGAAAATTAAGGAAAACTCACCTCACAGGAGCTGATTCTTCCTCCCAGACACTGAGGAATATGCTTGGGCAGGCTCTTTGAGCACCAAAGATGAAAGAAGTCTGTTTCAAATAGTTATTTTTTTTCCTCCTTTGAAACACCACATTTGTAAGAGTTAATGATTTGAAGACACGTATAAAATTAAAAATAAAATGTCTGAAGCCTCATACCAGGAATGGTATTTTTGATGTTTTGCAATCCCAGAGAAAAAAGTTTCTTATTTAGTGGTATTTGTATCTTACTTTTTTTTTTTTTTTTTTTTTTTTTTTTTCCTATCTGATAAGGTGCTTATTAGTAAGCTAATGCAATTTTTCCCCCTAAGTCTGAGCAATCAATTAATTGAAAATGTACTTTAGCCAAGAGGATCAATGATAACTGGTTATAAATAAATTAGTGTCCCTCAAGCAAAAACTGTGGAGAAGTTTGCTTCAGCTTTGTTGATTTGCAAATTAAACCAGTCAGCCATATGGAAAGTGGCAAAAAGTGAAACACTGACCAGTGAAAGCTGAACTGTTTAAATTAACAAACAACAGATATTTGTAATGTGACTGCTGTTTCCATAAAGATAAAACAGATTTAAGTGACTTCCTTGCCACAGTACCATGTACAGGAGAGGGGTTTGTGTATTTGTGCATTCATGCATGAATGTAGAAAGAAATCCAGGAGATGAGACAAAAAGTACATGCAGCAAAGATGGAGTTAAAAGGGGAATGGAATGAGAAAAGTAATAAACAAGGAAATTACTTGCTGATGTACTAAGAGAATGAAGTTCTTAGAATGTGTTATTTGTAAAAGAACAAAATATCAAATAATTTTGTAACTATTGTTCACTTATCCTTATAACAAGACAATCTAAAAGATCATAAGAGTTTGCCTAACTTCTCATGTCAAAAAGGGCAAAACTTTGGGGTTTTTTCCTTATTTTTTTTCCATGCCCCCCCACTCCCTAAAAATTGCATGACTTTTTTCTTATGAACTTTGGTATGCTCTTGTGATGGGGAAAAAAAAAAAAAGACTGGTAGAACGAGCATCTTGCAATGCTGATGATAGTAAAAGAGATTTAAGAAAGTCAGCCCAGCCACAGGCTGAGGAAAGAAACATGAAGGGAGGCAGTGGAAAATCTTATTTTCCCTATCTTCTTTTGCTCTTTAGTCTCTTATTTTACTGCAGGGTTGCTTGAAACTAAGCGAGCTGCGCATCAGCCACCGTTTCAGAACCCAAGATATTTTTCCTCTTCTCCCAGGTAATACAGTCTCATCCAAATCTTTGGAAAATCCTCCCAGGTAAACATTTCTGTCTAGGACTCCAGAGAGAGACTCCAGAGAAAAAGACGTTTTGGGAGCCTTGCTCAAAGTATTTGAAATATGAAGCATAATCTGATTTTTTTCCCCATTCATTTTGCATTTAATGCTAGAAGGATTTTAATCATAGTTTTTAAGTGGAAACAAGCCAGAATAACTTAAAATGAATCACCAGAGCTTACTTAAAATGAATTTTGTAACAATAAAAATCTATCATTTCTTGGTGAGGAGAGACAGTATTATCTGATACATTTTATTTATTCACATACTTGTGTTACTAAGAGCATTTATAACTATTAAGAATTTAAATTTAATACAGAACTACAAATTTAGATTTAGGAGGTTGCTGTGCTGTTTTAATCCATGGGATTCCACTCCCCTGAAATATTATAAAAATAATTTTGAAGTAAACCAATTTGAAATTATTTTAGATAATTTGTCCTCTGAGAGCTCATGGGACTGTTTTGGGAATAATCAATTTGCAGATACTGTGCACTGTGGTCTTGGATTTTGAGTCATGAATTTTTGGTTCAATTAAAAAATCATAAATTTTACAATCTCTACAATATTTTACTATGAGTAAACATAACTCACTGCTATAAACTGTGACAATGCAGTTAAAGTGCCACAGAACTGAAATTATTTCAAGTTAATGTAATTGGTGACTTTCTTAAAGTGAAGAATGTCATCTGGTTAACTGGGATTAGAGACATCTGTCTTATTCTGCTGCAGATTACATAAAAATGTGCACGCAGTTTAAGATTGATAAACTATAACTTTTAAATTTTATATAATTAATAACATAGATAAATGCTGCATTATCAGCACGTAGGCATAACTTATCTGGATAATAATTTTCCCCAAGAAAATTAGAAAATATAACAAAAAATTCCATTCAGAAGTTGATCTCAGTTTGAGATGCAGTCTGGCTACACAATACATTGTCATGGATTACTGATGGATTTCACCTCCACAGAGCTCCTCATTCTCTCCCTTTCAGCACCAGTTCAACTGAGTCAACACAGGATGATGCCCACTCCTGACACTGTTTTCTCACTGTCAACACGAAGTAAAGCCTGCCCTGTGAAACATGGTTTAAAGTAAAGCACTGCTATCACCTGTAAAAAATACCTGTGAATTATCCACAATTACAGTATGCACAACCACAAATATATATTTCTCTAGGCAAGAAAGCAATCTGGTGAAAAGATGTGAAATCAGTGACTATGTAAATGAACAATTAAAAAAAATGAAAGGTGACAATAAATTAAAAAAATCATATAAACTAAAAATGTATAGGTAGACATGCTAGAGAAATAATGGTTAATTGTTTAAAAATAATTGTTTTTCTGAAACATTAGGGAAAAGAAAAAACATATGTGTCAACTATGTCTTAGGAACGTAGAAAACCCTAACAATTTAATAGTAATTTCTGGTGCCTATTTAGGAAGAAGAAAGTAGTTGTATGCTTTCTGCATGATGCTGAAAATCTGTAACAGAGATAAAGCAGCATTTCAAAGTGATAAGATTTTCAAACCAGCTTTAGGAGGAATATGAAAGGAATTAGTTGAGAAATGCTTTGCAACTAATGTTATACAACACGTCTTGAAATAAGAAGAAAACATTAAAAAATCCTAATGGCTTGCAGTGTTATTTAAATGCTAGAAAAGAAAAAAGTTTTCTGAAAACCCGTGTCTAGAATTCTTAGGTAAGACAATGTCATGGTTAATTCATATGTTTTAACATGGAACTGAAGACCAGAAAATGACATCAGGCTAGATGGACCTTGAACAAAATCTAAAAGTGCAGATCATTTTTGTTGACTGTTGACTAACCAAGGGATTTGAGCTACAATCACCTGTTTTTTAACTTCATAAATGCAGTTCCTTTTTTCATATAGTGCAAATTTTGACTTAACTATGTTGTGGCCAGAACTTAAGTTTCACGAGAGGATGCTGAGCTTAGTAACTGATTCCAAATAAGAGCTGGTCTATTGCTCCCTCACCTTTAGACATCCTTGTTTCTCAGTTGCAATTAAAAAAGTAAAAGAGAAACCCCCCTATTTATTTCTAAGTCAACAAGCACCAGCACTACTGTGCCTCTTTCCTTATGTTATGCACAGGTCCCACAAGACCAGCACAGCTACTGCTGAGGTCTCTCTCCCTGCTTCCAGGCCACCCTCTTCCCTGTCATCAGGTACACAGGGACAACTTTGCTTCTCAGAGTCAGCTGCCCTCAACAGGCCAGAGCTGATGGCTCCAGAGACTCTTTCAAATCCATGTTTTCCACCAGTTGCTCTTCCAGGTACCTGATCTTGCCCATGTCTCACAAGTACAAATGCATCATGAGCACTGAGGACAACACAGTGAGCATGATATTGTGTATTACTTCCTCTCATAGAGAAAATAACTTCTTTATATCATACACTGTCTTCTTTTCTTGGCTATCACAATTTCTTAGCAGTTTTTTGGTTTTCTGTCTTCAGCAGGAAGCACATACAAATATTGGCAGCATATATTCAAATTCTCTCATGTAACTTTAAATGTCACACATTTCTGCAAATGCACTTCCCTATAATAATACAGGAATTTAACTTACACTTTGATTAGTCTTCTAATCATTCTAACGTTTTTCTGCTTAGCCTATGGTCAAACCACTTAATAAGCTGCAATATTAAATCCCTCATTAGTTTGGTTATATAGCTACAATAATTAGATTTCCCGTTTTTAAGTCCTCACAAATTGCTTAGATTACAGTTTAGAATATGGCATTATTGCTCAGATGGGAAGCTGAGCCATTAACGTATGTATGGCAAGTGTTTCTGCTAATCCTATGTTCCTACTTTCAGAATCAGCTTCAGAGATTACTTAAAACACAGCTTTAGAGATTTCAGTACCAGCTGTGAAATGAACACTGCCCCACCAGGATTGTCAAACCAAAAAAAAACTAGAAAAACCTACCATATAATTACTATCCATTTATGAAGCATTTAGAGCATTACTGTCTTGGGTGAGAAAGAACAGAAATCAGTTTCCCACAGCAGAGCTCAGTTACTTTCATCACATGGCTGTCATTTTGTAATCCCCAACCTTATTCAAAATTTATCTTTATATCCACAGCAAATAAGCAATCACACAGACAACATAATTCACTATATATTTCTAATTCATTCTTCAAATGCAGTACATGAAGCATAAGTTCTTGTGGAGCTATAGCAGGAAGAAAATGTGGAACATGCACAAAGGACAAATTAGGGTTGAGTCCTAAGTCCTGATTCCTAAGCACTGAGTTTGCAAAATCAGCTATGTTTTTTTGATATAGGCAGCATCCTAGAATATTAAAAAGGTAAAATCAATTTTTCTTTGATATTTCCTAATGGACATGACACCCTGTGGCATCACTTGTTCAGAACCTTGAGCCCTCCAGGCCTGCAGTGTTTGAGAGTAATGGATGATCCAACAGCATTAATTCCCAGCCTCTGAGCAGCAGTAGGAAACATTCTGGAAGGGGACAGTAAGCAACAGAACAATCCAGAGCTTCCTTCCAGCTCTGTAGCACAGTTCTCACCCCACCAAGCACAGATCCATTCTCTGCTCATCTTCTCCTTGACCTGACTGCTTCATCCTTTCTTGCTTAATCACTACCTGCTTCTTGTTCTCTCCTGTCTGCACAGGGTCCTACTTTTGCTTTCACCATCTTCTGACTTTATTCTTCTGACACTCATGTCTCTCAGAGTTCCTTGTTCTCCTATAATTAATTTGCTGTTCTCTGCTGATTCCCTTTCACACTTCCCTGTCCCCAGACTAATTTCTGATTTGCATTTTCCCCTTCTAACTAGCACTACCTTTCCCCCCCCTTACCCTTCTGCTCTCCTGTGCCACCTTCCTCTCTCTGTTTCCTCTCTCAGTCCTCAATACATTTTCACATTCTCTTTCTTTCAGACACAACAAATACACCTTCTTCATCCTCTCAGCATCCTCTGCCTCCCTACCTTGAACCAGCCATTTCAAAGTCTGATTTGATGGCTTAGAAGCATAGAACATATGGCACCATCAGGAGGACTGCTGCAGAGATCCTTGATGAAAGATCCTCTGATGAATTACAAACCAGCCTCTAGAATCCAGAAACATCCATTAGAGAAGGTTAATTTCCAACTTCCATTAGAGCAGGTTAATTTTCACACAACTGCAGCTTGGTTTGAACTGGTTCATAAGCTCTAGTCCTTTTCAGAGGACATAGTGATTTTGTAGAGGAATACTGCAGAAGTTCTTATTGGTTTGAAAAAAGGCATTCGTTGCTCAGTACAAGATTCCCAGAACTTTTCAACATAGAGTGCAAATTCCTCGTGCTCTGAAAAACTGAAATTAATTTGGTAAAAATTTTCTTGTCTTTTTGCTCAAGGAAAAAACAAGAAGTCCACATTGCACATTAAAATGCAGAACAATGTTTGAAGTCTGATAGAGTTGCTAAGACAGTCAAGAAGTGTTTGCAAGCTGGGTAGCCCCAAGTGTTATTAATGAAGAGGTGCAATCTGTCCTGCCTATGCAGCAGCTGCAGATAGTTCAGTCTGCAGCTGTGCAATTTAGCATTGCACAGACTTTTCCCTACCCACTCACTGACCTTAGAGGAAATTCTCCTCAGGAAATCATCTTTATCCTTGATTTTCCATAAAGATATGAATTTTTACTGTACACACAGTTGTGTAAGATGCATGTTATTCTTTCAGCCACGGGGAAGCCAGTCAGAATAATGTCGAAGTGAAACGAAAGTAAAGAGAAATGAACCAAAAATGATTATTACGCAATGATTATTAGAGCTTGTGCAAAGGCTGAAGAAATCACTTTCCTATTTCCAAATCTGGAACGGAAATTAAAATTTGCTACAAATTATGTAAACCAGAGCACTATCCTGCACAATCATAAACTTGCACTTGTCCAAGTGATTTGGGATGTTCTTTTTCCCATATTTGACAAAAAGCATTTGTGTAAGGGCCAAGCATCTTGGCCTTGAAAACAGCTGTCACATGTGTGAAGCACCAGAAGGATAAACAAGTTTCAGACGGTTTTAAGGAAGTTTCCCTTGGCATTTTAAATTGAGGGTAAGGGAAGGAAAAAAATACAAGGAGAAGAAAAGAAAGAGAAGAATGAAGGGAATGGCAGTCACAAGCAGAAACAAGATTGGAAAGCTTCAAGAAAGGGCACAGAGAATACAGCATTAAAGTTGTAATTACTGCTGCTGTTTTACATGAGAAGCCTGCCAAATTCCTTTTGTAATTAATTTGGAATAGTTTAGATATTAATGTTGCTCTGTTTTTCATAATGATTGATAAATGAATTGTTTAGGGTTTGTCACTTAGCCAGTGTCTAGGAGGACAAAATGGTCTTTGTCCCCAGAAGGTTAATAAAAGTGACTCTAAACAGGCAAACAAGCACTATGGTTGCTGCAGTGATTTTAGTTGATTATTTTACTAAGAGAGAAGGTGTGACAAAGCCAATGCAATGCCAGCCACACGCCCACCCAATGTGCTGGGTTTGGGAGGGGGGGTGAGCCACCCAGGCACAGGTTTGTCCTGGCTACACATTCAGTATTACCAACTGCACAACCAGAGTCTGAAATTTACTTTTCTCCACACTACAACTGATGCTGTTGCACTGGAAAAAAATCATGGCATATATGCTCTGTTTTTAAAGAAACCCTCTACCTGGTGTAGTATGTTTCACATGGGAAAGTAGTCAGAGAGCTGCCAAGAGCTGCTGGGGCATAAAGAGTTATGTAGATTATTCAGAAATGGTTCTTTTTATGAGGAGGGAAAGGTTTTCATTAAAAAAAAAAAAAAAAAGAAAAAAGATTTAATGAAGAATCTGAAGGAATAGAATAAAATGAAAGAGCTAATGGAGTTATTTGTGTGCACCTTTAGTTGTTGAATGGAAAACAAAAGTGGTGTAGATTTAATTGATATGTATGGGTCACGAAAGAGTAGTTTTTGTATGACAGATATTTCTCATTTTATTTTTAAATAATGAGGAGCATCTGTGTCTTAGAACTTAAAATAAAAAAACAACCCCCCTACATTTGAACTTCCAGCAGTATATAAATAACACATCTGACTTTTAAGCAGAACTATATTCAGTTCAGGAGTGATTGTTTTAAGCATCAGTCAGCTTAAAGACTCGTGGAAAGCTTAAATATTTTGCATGGATGTGATCAGCCAACTTGTAGATGTGGTTACAATTCAGATTGCTGGCTAAAACTCTGAAAGGTAATGAAGCTATCAACTGTGCACTGAGTGAGGTTGAGTAGAAGTGGGACTGAACAGGAACACATTTTGGTGTGACATAGAGGACTGCCAGGTGACAGACTCCAGGCATGCACATGATTTAGTCTGTGACTGCACTGCTTCTTTCTTCAACAAATCTGGATGAACCCCGTGGTTTTCTTTAGGTGTTATAATAAGCTGTATGTGATGAGCCACTAAACATCTAAAAATGTAATAGCCATTATAACTATAATACTAAAAGACTGTTGTAATTCATGTTCCTCATCTGCTATCCTATTTTGCAATATGCTTTAATATGTTTTGATATCTTTTATAAATTCCAGAGCTGCAATTAATTTCAACCAGCATAAAGTATGCCAATAATAATTTGCACATCTTGCATGAATGCTGCAGTATTTTACTCTTTTTATATAGAAAGCGATAATGTTAAAAGCTTAATTTGTTTGAAATCCTTTAGCTTTTATTCTGTATACCTTGAAATATCATCTTTAAATATTGGATTATTCCTCATGGATAAGATGAATGCATATGAAACTCACAGGCTTGATAAGATCCCATTATCATAGTCTGCTTAATTCCAAATGCATCAATATAACTTTTTTTCATGCTTGCAGCTCACACTTTTTTATTTCTCCAAAATACAACAGAACTTCTTGGAGTTTTTCCACAGCTTTAACTAAGGTTTGCAACTTTATAAATAACTGTAAGTGGAGCTCTATTTCCCAAACTTCTAACATGGGAAATACTCCTTACAAATCTTTTGTTAAGCAGCATAATACACACATGTAAACCACAAAAGGTTTAATTTAAAAGCAGGAAAGAGAGCAAGTTATTGTTCAATAGAGAAGAAGGTGTAAGAATTCAACCTTATGTTCCTGCTAGTTTAACAAAACAGTTGGGAAATAATAAAACTATTCTAGTCTTTTAGTGCAGCAAAATATTAAAATTGCATATTAAAATTGCAGTTAATTGCAGAAACTATAATCATTAGGAAAACTCAATATATAGATCAGCAGCTTTGCAGGGACAGCTTTAGCCAAGTCGAAAGTGGCATTTACAAAGAGGGAATTCAAACGGAATCATGAAAACATTCCTAAAGTAAGCAGAAGGTCAAGTCCCACACTGAAGGGATTTGCATCTGAAGGAAAACTTAAATTCAGTCAGTCTCCATCTTACATGCTACATTCCCAATCATACTGAACCAGAGGGTAAAAATTTATGCTACCTGAACACAATCTACTTTTTGAGAACCACTAATTCTGGTAGGACTACAAACTACTACACTGAGTCTAAAAGATGGATTTTGAGGCATCTGAAATGAATCATTTCTATATGTACCTTCATTAAATATTTCCAGCAAGCAATGTTTAAATTGTTCCATATTTTAAAATTTCATCTCTAAGCATTACTTACAAACATATTTGATCCTTACATGTAGGCAGCAACCTTGAGAGATTGCATTACACTTTAATACTATCGAAGAATGAATGCCATGAAGAACTGTAAAATAACACTGAGATATCAGAGATTTTTTTAAGAAATCCACTACTGAATTTTATCAGTTATCTGCTTTGCGATGTTCAAACCAAGAAAAAAAGCACCAGATACACTTACCCTTGGTACCAATAAGCAAGAACATATAGAAGCAGCAGTCGGATGTCATGTCTCTCCTTCAGCAATTCAATGAATCAAGTCAATGAACGTTGTCCCTTACACTGCTCGCCAGCCAGCATGCTGCTCCTACAATCTGCTTCTGACAGCCTTCAGCAGAGCATGAAGCACACTCCCTGCTCTCCCTGCCTTCCTCCCCTACTCTCCTTTGTGATAGGTCTCCCTCTCTCCCCCCTCTCTGGCACGTACACCCGTGAAAGTTTCCGAGAGCAGACTGGCTCCTCAGGCTCTCCCTTCCAGGATGGGGTCTGCTCGGCAGGAGGCAAAGGCTGGGATTGTGCATGAACGCTGCTCTGCCCCTATGAAAGCTGCTGCTGCTTCACAAAACACACCCAGGGCCAGGGAATTATCACCAATTGTCCAGGGTTTTCTTCCTTATTTTTTTTCTTAAGTCGCAAGACTGCAAGAGGCCTGAAAAGTAGTTCTATTTAGGCAAATCTGTTTGAAACTAAACATTTGCTACAGTTTAGACTGGTGGTTTCTCAAGTAAGGGGAAGTGAAATTTATAAACACAGTCCCCTTTTAGCAATCCTGTCACTTACTGAAATACAGAAAAATGCACAATGTAACTTATTTCCAATAACAGCATGTCACTATTTTTACACATAAACCACTCTTCAAGAGTAATGCTAAAGAAAACAACCTGAAAGAGCAGAGAGGGATGTTCAGAAACATCCATTGGCTTGCTTTGCAATCAGTGCAAATGAGAATAAGAAATCTATATTTTACAGGGCAACTGTTACCTTTGGGGGACACATTTCTTATTTAACACCTACACCCATGTTCCCTGAGTTTACAACAAAGCAAACGAAAAGACATCTTAAAAAAACATACAGGAATAGTTAAGCAGCCTAAGCACAGAACTATAAGAAAAGACCTCATTTATAGCAGCTCTTTCCAAACAGTAATCTGTACTGTGGTACCTTTATCTATCACAGACACTGGTGACTCGACCAGGATTGTGAAAATGTGTTATCTCTTCACAGACATTACTCTTCCACTTTGCAAAAATGCAGAGATTTAATAGAATTTACCTCCCCAGATCTGAAGAGCCTGGGACAGCTGGCCTACCAGAGCAGACTGCCTGGGGACCTTTGCTGTAGGGCTCTCTGACTTCTCACTCCCCTTCCCAGTCCCTCAGCCTCACACCACAGGCACAGTGGAGCCAGGATTACTGGCATTGGCTTCTGGAGAAAGGGGAGAGACTTTCTTCTGCTGGAGAAACCACCTGAGTTAGATATTCTCTTCTGAGGTGCTTTATTACAGGGACAGTACAGAATAGTTGAATATCTGAGATACCAGAATATCTGAGAGGGTGATCAAGCATTGGAATGGGCTGCCCCGGGAAGTAGTGGATTCTCCATCCCTGGAGATATTTAAAAAGAGACTGGATGTGGCACTCAGTGCCATGGGCTGGGAACTGCAGTGGTAGTGGATCAAGGGTTGGACTTGATGATCTCTGAGGTCCCTTCCAACCCAGCCAGTTCTATGATTCTATGATTTTTTTAGTACCAAGGTGTATCCACCAAGTGTCTAAAACCAGAACCCAGACCTACCAAGAATATTTTAAGCTAAAGAAGTTCCACAAAGTTTGGCTCTAGGTCCCAGCAGCAGAGGGATCCTAATGCCCTCACTAGATCCCTGGATGTAGCTATGGAGGGGAACATGAATAATGAGTTTCCCTTTGCCATAGGAAAAAGGTAGAAAGAAGAGGAGGGAGACTTCAGGGACAACTATTCGTCCCCTACACTTATTGTTTGTACGTGGGGCACAGATTTGGCTGTAGACAACAGTATACAAGTATGTAGCTAGCTCTGACCTCACTGAAATGATTTCCTCTTCTACAAAAGGTCCTCTCTGCTTCTGGGTGCCTTGGTGACCCTGTCCAGCTGTCCTTCCATAGCTGGTGTGGAAGCAGCCATGCAATAAGGGCAAATTTTCTTACTGCTCTCCTCGGTTTCCCCAGTTTTCTCTAGATGTCTCTTCCAGCTGAATGTTTTGACTAAACCAAATAAAACATCTCACCAGTGTGCCTGACTTAGAGCTGTTGCTGGAATGTAGAAAGTACATTTTTTTCAAGATAACTAAACATGTAAGCTTTGCCAATGGTATCTCTTGCTAATCAGCTGTTTTCAGTCTTTTGACAGATCAAAGATTGTAACAGTAGTTCTATGATTGCATATCATTGTAGGTGTGATGTTAATGGCTTTGATAAGATACTGAGCCATTAGGAAATGTCATAGGAATTGTATATGACATCCTATTTTTTTTAGTGTGACTCATTTTCCATCCCTGTAATGTGGGGATTTTTTTATCTTTTTTTTTCTTTTCTTTTTACAGCACTTAATCTTCTAGATGAAAAAGCAAACTTTCCAAATATGAATAGCGAAATACACAATATTGGAAGATATGAAGTTAATAAAATGTTCACCAGTTATATATTTACATATCTTAATACGAGATGGTACCAACAATCATTGACAATTAAGCCATACTTTAATAGAATGATCCCTAAAAACATGCAGTTTATAAAGATTTGAGGGGGCAAGGTGTTTAAATAACTCATCTGTGACAACCTTTGTGTTAGAGAATTATCAAAGCCAACTTCAAAGTTGGAGAAAAATAGATGTGTGCAAAATAGTCATGCAGTAGGTCTACCTATCACCTGGTTAAGAATTTATCCTCAGTGTAGTCCAAGAGCCTCCTGGACTACTTTCAGCTTTCTTATTCATTCATGTGAGCCCACAACATTCCCTGCACTGTATAAACTGAATTGTGGAAATTGAGATTCTGAGGAATTAGGAAACAGATTCAAGGAAAGGAACAACCAATTAGACCTGTAGGATAAACACACGCTAAACTGAAAGAAAGAAAAAAAAAGAATGAAACCAACTCCCTAAAACTCACATAGTGAGAAAATGAAGTGAGAAGGAAAAGAGGGAAAGGTACAGTATGAGAAAGCAGGTGTTATTAAAGGGCATATTTATAATATGAGAAGACACTATCAAAAGCAGCAATCACTGAAAGGAAGAATGCATATGAGAGATTACATGTAGGACTATCCATACCTTCAGTTTGCCACTGCACTGTTGTGAAGAAAATAGTCTGTAAAACGAACCTGCCTTTTGATTTCCAATCCAGTGGGTTTTACATAACAACTTAATTTACAATTCTAATTTTGTATTTCTGCAACAGCAGACAGAAAGAAGAACAGAAAGAGCAGAGGGGAGCTGTGAAATTCAGAAATCTCCAGGTCATCCCTATATAATTACAAATGACCAGTAAAAAACTTCCAATGTTGGTAAATATCCAGGACTCAAATTTGCCTGGGCTATGAGTTCATTGTTTGAGGTGCTATTTAAATTTGTTCATTTGCAGAGATACACATTTCATACAATCATCAAAGAAGGAATAGCATTTATCTGTACCTAATACTGCAGCTTTTGAGAAGCATAAAATGAAAATTGCTTGACAGAGCTAGGAAAGAAGTTGAGTTTGGGAACAGCTGATAGCCTGTGATAAAGGAGCTTATATTAACAGAAATTTTACTTTTATTTAGGTGAGCTTTTCTTCTTTTCCTCCAACTAATTTGTGCATGAAAAGATCAATATTTCTATGAGCAGCTTGAGCCAACACAAGAAATTGATTTCAATATAAATCGCACAGTTCTAAAGCACTGGGTGGGGTACAAGTGAAGCAAGCATTTTCAAAGTAACCATGCAGAATGCATGGCTAAACCATAGGAAATTATGGCTTCAAGACTTTTCTTGTTGGTTTTCCAATTTTATTTTGCAATACAGCTGAAACTGTGAGGTTTGAAAGACTGACTGATAGTTTTACAAAAACAATATTTCAGGTAAAAAAATATTTGGTATTTTCCCCAATTATTTGTCTGATTAACACTGTAAAACCCTTTTTGCCACCTGATGATTTTTTTTCCTAATTATATTCAGTATTCTGAATATACCATTATATTACAATATATATTATATTATAATATATGATAAATGCATTATATATTATATACATAATATTATATTATATTATTATAATATATATTATATGCAATATACCATTAAAAATATAAAGTATGACAGATAGATAACTTAAAAAAATTAATGTAAGTTGATTTTGTATTTTATCAGGAAAATTTCCACGTTAACTCTAGAAAAGATCCTTGTGGTAGGAATTATAAGACAAAAATCCTAGACAAGTGCTTGAACCTCTAGAATTGTAGTGCCATGCTGTATCTTGTGCTCTCTTTCGGTCTGAAATTATTTTTCATCTGGGGAAGCAGCTTCAATAAAATAAATAGGTCGTTCTCTTCCCCTTAGTCCCTTCTGTTCTCCTCTAAGATATGACAGAATTGAATGAAATCTTCTGCATCCTGCTCAGAAGCTTTAGACATTGGGTTCTGACATGAAAGGCAGGAGTAGGATCAGTTCTGGTTGGTGCTGACACACTCCTATGCCAACAAAGCAGCATCATTATGCTTTGTATGGAGGCTGACTCTGTTTTGATGTATATGTGTGCTGTGACATTAAGTCTTCAGAGGACTCAGACACATGAATACCTACTTTCTGGATCCTGTTGATATAAAGTGAAATAAAATTTGCAGGTGCTTTAACTTGAAGATGACAAACTGTGCCTACAGTGGCCTGGAGGCAGCAATTTAGCTATGAATTTTACTTGTATAGATGCTGTGTGATTTCAACAGCCTGATGCCATTTTTAACTTCAGCCTTTAGTGCTTCCTTAAAAGATGTGGTACATTTCCATAGGTTTTAATCTCACACTATTCAACATACAGGTTTTGATTACATACCTGTCTACCCATGAGTTTTGATCTTCAGGCCTGTGAAGATATACAGATTTTCAGCTACTATTCCTTTTTTGACTTTGAAATTCTTCACAATCTAAAAACAAATAAATAGGAACGGATGAACAGAACTCAAAGAAACAATGATTATTGTATTTCCAATCTATCTATGCTGTATTCAGGCATCATTTAAATGCCTTAGTAGTAGTGTTGGCTTCCTCCAGATCTGTTTCTCTATCAATATATAAAGAGTTAAAATTTTGTATTATGAAAGACGAATTAGTAACTGTGTGCTGAAGTAGTTTTAGCATAAATAATTGAATTCCAGTAATATAGACTATAAATCCAAAACCCTAAGCAAAAGGCATTCAGTGTACGGAGCATTCAGATTCAGCCAAGTGTAAAACTAGTCAAATGTTTGGGATGTCTTCCCAAGGCCAGAGTACAACATTACTTATCCTGGCTAATCCAAAACTGGCTTAAGTGAGTCTGTGCAGTTTATAGGAGCAGATTCAGCAGTCACGTAGGCTGCTGTTTGCATTTACCAACCCCTTCAACACATTTTGCCATAGATGATGCTACCTCCCTGCAACCACTGAGGAATTATAGTGCCCAAACTTTTGCCACTGAAACATTTTGGGATTCACAGAGATGTGAAACAAGGCGGGAGACAAAGGCAGGCAAAAATGTCACTCCCTGAGGCAGGGACCCCATTAGGAAATGCTGAGGAGAATGCAGCACCCTATGGGCTGTCCTGCCCTGAGACTGGAGTCAGCAACACTTTCTACTTTCAAACTCTCTTGAAATAGATTTACCTCACATCAAACTCTTTGCTTCCCCAGGAAGCACCACTGGACAAAAAGCTGATATGTTTTTACACCTTTCTCTAACCACTTGCTAATTAGGGTGTCACCCTCAGGCATGATGGAGTAAAACTTATATCCCACTGTTTGCAAATCCTGGAGTACTAGAAACACTGAGCCTACCTCTCTGCAGCAGGGAGAGGAAGGTTCTTCTCTGCATCAGGAGTGGTTGGGAATGTGGCATCAGGCCTGGGACCAGCACTGACATGGGGAAGTCATGATTCCCAGTTCTTCCATCCAGTGAAATCCAGCCATCCCTCAGAGGGATGCAGCTTCTTACAGTGTAATTAATGTCTCATAGCCAGCAGTTTCTCATATTGAGTCCATCAGTTCTTCTTGTTCTTGTCCATTAGCATGGCCCAGTCAAGGGTCCTGGACATTTTCTTTCAGCCCAAACACTTTAACCAGCAGGAATTCTGGGGCCTGATGGTGCCAGCAGTTCAGAGGGGATTAGGTCAAGTCAAGGGCAACGAGGCCATAAGTGGTCTCCAGAAGGTCTTGGCAGGCTTGTACCCCTGACATGCCTTGTCCAGCAGTTCTGGATGCTGGGAAAAACAAGGACAATACACTGTGCTCCTGGGCACTGCCCAAATGCTATGCCTCTGCTTGATGTCTGCAGTACAGATGATGCCTAGGTGCCAGATCAGTGGTTAATTGGTTGAGATATGCAGCACAAGAAGTTTGCACTGACTTTACTAATTTTTATTTTACCTGCATCAGCAAACTGCAAATCAGTTTCCTTTTAGTAACTGCTGAGCCAGATTAATGTATTTAAATATGGTCATTACAGCATGTTTAAGAAGCACAAACAGTGCTCCTGAATACCAACAGTTTCTTCTTCCGTGCTAAGAATGCTGCAGAACACATTTTATACTGTCCTCTAATTGGAAATACACCTAACTCAAGAACAGTCATAATTCAGTACAACATAGAAACAACAAGGAGGAGACAATTACAGGTTTTCACTCTCCTAAAGACAGATTTCTGAAGGAAGGGTTTTAAGTAGTTCTTTTTGTGTAATTACTACTTTATGCCTGCCTGACCTTTACTATAAAGTTCTTCCATTATTTTCCTTTTTAGAAGAGAAATGGTTGGAAAGCAAGTAAGAAATGGTTAAACAGTGAAGTTAATTTTCAGAGTAATATGAAATATATATGATTTTTTCAAGCTCTGTCCAAAAGTTAACATTTTTTCCCTATATTTTAGCCTGTATTTGGTTTAATCCTTTATTCTCTTTTCCCAACAGTCATAATGACTGATTAAAAAAATTCTTGCATGGATTGGGCTCCAAAAAAACCCCATCTGAAAGTAGTAAGAATTTGAACGACACTTCAATGAATTTCTTCTACCCATCTGACCAGTAGGAATTAATGATTCTATTTTCCAGCACAAATAGAGCAGCTCTTTTACATCTGCAAGTGTTATAATGTCATCTCCTATCTGATTCTAGAAAGGTAATCAGCACTTTGAAATGACCCTCTAGGAAGTATAAATTGTTATAGCATGGCCTTTGATATTAATAGGAATATTTGCATTCTGTAGCTGAGGATGTTACTTTATTTAAGTTCACTCTTCCTGCAGTCTTATGAAGCTTATTACTTTGAAAGGAAGCAGCCTAAGACACAGTTTTATGGTGACAGAAATGCACAGAAGATAGAAAGACCAGTCAGTCCCATGTTACTCTCTGCCTCACACTTACAATTTCTTTTTGTATTTAGTTTTGTAAATAGATCCCTTTCCCCTAACTATTTAACTTCACAAATACATGATTTTTACTGAAGCATGTTAGAGTCAAATACACTTGGATAGGAAAATTGGAATATTTTTGTCAGTGTCAACCCTAGAAAAGACAAGCAAAATTCTTATAAATGATTGAGGACTAGACTGTAAAACATTGGATATATTTTTGAAGGTTCTCCTTAGTGAATGTTGAATTAGGGAAGAGAAATTCAGTAGCTTTTTAGCAGTTATTCTCAAGTTTTCAAAATCTGCTCATATGAAGGAAAGCTTCTAGATATTTCATGAGGTATCTGCCCTTTCTCTTTGTGTGGATTCCCTTTGTTTGCCAAGTGCTACAGGTCAAACCTATTCTAGTACATTTCAGCACCAAGCAAGATACAAGTTTGAGTAATTCATACTAAAAAACCTCAAGATATTTTTTAGAGGTTTTCTTCAGAAATGGATCATAAAAAGTCATTAGATGGGACATACTAACCTTTAATTTATTTTTCCCAAATATTTCATTATTTTGCTGTAAATTAATTTTATGTTTCTTCTGGCATAAGTTTCCATTTAGTTCAATTCATGTGGGTTCAGCCATCTATACTGCTGCATGCACTTTTTAAGAGTGCAAATCTTCTGCAATGACACAGAGTTTTCCCTTTGGGGCGAGTTTTCCTTTCCTGTTTATTTCTTCTTGAGATGTAACAAAAAATTAAATCACAAAATACTCTGAGAAATAAGTTACCACCTTTACACAGTCATTGTTTCCTGCAGTTTTATTACATGTACTCAATTGTTGTTGCTTCTTTAGAGCATCCACATGTAATTTAAGAATAACAAAAATAGTCTGAAACTTTTGACATGTTTGGAGAAAAAACAGCTGCAGGGAAGCTTTGGCTTGAAAAGCTGTTGCAGTATGAAATAAAAATAGCAGGCTTCAAAAAGCAGACTTCATAAATCAGAGGTTTTTGTAGGTGAAGACTTCTGGGATACTAATCTGAAAAAAAAAAACAACCCAAACCATCCATTTGCAGTTCCTAGCGATGCAGCATTTAGAACAAAAGTGTAAATGATACTGTTCTGGGGGAGGAAAGGCAGAGTAATAAAAAATCATCTGGGTTTAATGAGTAACTTTTTTATGCCCGCTAATAGGATAAGAGACTGTACTGGAAATGGAAATTAAATGAGATTGCTAAAGATGAATATAAAGGTATAAATCAGACATGGGGGCCAAAGTCAGATGACGAAGAGGATGAAACAAGATGCAGCTAGCAAGGGAAATCAAGAAGAACAAGAAATTTTTCAACATATAATTTAAAAAAGAAAGGGCCTGTGCTTATTGACAAATGTATTGTGAAAGCTATTCAGTGTAATTCCATTTTAATTGGTTTCATGCTCTTTATTGGGATGATTTCGCTCAAAAATTCAGGGTGATCAGGTGGCCAACATAAGAAAAACAAAAAGAAGCAAGAAGGTAAAGGATGTTTTGGGGTATAAGAAAAGAAGCCAAATATCTGCCTTCTGTCCTTGCCCAATGATCTCCACCCTAAAGTGCCTTGACCATCTGGCTAAGTCAATTAGAGAGGTTAATGGTTATCTTTGCAAAGTGTCACGTGCATGAATACTTGGCTTCCTTTCCTGACAGTCTGTATAAATTAAAATATGTGGAAAGGGAAGGTAAAAACTAGGTAAATATGCTGAGAATATACTAAGCTACAATAGAAGACCTTTAGTGAGCCATTCTCTGTAGTTTACCAAAATAGAGTTTGAAAGATAACTTGATTATGGTATATAAACACTTTACTGCAGAGTTACTTTTGTTGGACTACATAATGTAACAAAGAAAAACATGATATGAAGCACAGCTAAAAGCCGAAAACTGCAAACTGGAAATAATGCTTGGCTTTCTAATAACGAGGATAATTAATAAGTGGAATAAATGAGCACAGGAAGTGCTGTCATAAACCATGCTTTAGTCAACACACACACACTTTGGGCTCATTTAGGGGAAATTTCTGTAGAATTATGTATGTTATATTCCCTTGTCCCTACAGATATTGATGTGGACTTGAAATCTGTGAAAATTTTCTCTTTTATCTACATGGCCACCAACAGCATAAGAACACTTTTTCATTTGGGACTGTGTCATGCAGGAGCCTTTGATTACATCTCAGAACAGGAAATATACAGTTATTAAGTAGTACCCAATAAGACTTTGACTGTATTCCAGCTAAGACATTGGCATTTTATTTGGATTGTAAGTGGTTTATAAATGCCTGAAATGGTAGCTGTCATTTAATACAGAACCACATTAATTCATAGATACAGTGCCACTGAGAATCTGGAAAAACTGCTCTTTTATTCAAAGAATAAAACCGCTGTAATGACACCAGGAAGATCTGGAAGTCCTGTTCAGCAAAAGTCTGATCCAGCATATGAAACTGCAAGCTTCATCATACAACAAGCTAAAGTTTAGTACAGCCCACACGACAGATTAGTGGGCATTGTTACTCAATAGTTCAGAAGTGTTGTCAATTAAAAGTGTGAAAAGATGATGAAAAGATAGGGACATCTTCAGGTGTAAATGTGTAATTTATTTGAAGCCAGCAGGCAAGACTGCTGTAAAAATAGAACAAACAGCCTTAACCAAGTCAATAACACTACTGAAAGTTTGCTTTGAAGCAGAATTTACCATGATAAGAGCTCTTACAGTCCTTATTAAGCAGACCTCTGAAGTAGTAAGAAGTCTATTTTCCCTTGTTTATACCTCAATGACTTAAGTATAAAGGTTGTGCTATGCCTCCATGCTGGAGTTACTGAGTATTAGTACAGACAGAGCTTATGACTTCAAGAGAATGGTTTCTTCCCTTGGAAACAGAGAACAGACCCTGGTTTTTCAGCAGAGCTCTTGAATATTGCATCTTTTCAAAGATGAACTATTAGTCATGTTCAGAGAAATCAGATTTTGCCTTTCTTCTTCTGCAAAGGTTCTTGAGATTAAGACCTAAGAAAGTCCAAACCTTTAAGTGGTCCTTATTTTTTTTTCTCTCCACATTGGCAGACACTATTTGCAGAATGTTAGCTGCTTAGTAAGTTGGCAAGACAATATTTACTTCAACATTGCACTACTAATGGTCAGCAGGGTTGAAAAATTCTTATATAGGCAGAGGAACTAATTTATTTGTCTTCGTTTTTGTACATGACCCTTTGCAACTGCTTAATTGAGTGTAAGGGATGTCAAAGACTCCATTCTCTCATTTTTTAGTGCACTACTCTTATCTCTGTTTAAAAAAAAAATCAGTATTTTCTTGGGACACAGATTGATCAAGCACTAAATAAAAAAGAAACAAGTAATGCTTCTCTGTCAGCCTCCACATTTTTGTGTTTTTCAGATTCCTCTTTTGGGTATGGTTTAAAAAATAACAGCAGTGATTATAAATGCACATTTTGTACATCAGTGTATTGAGAAACGTAAAAGGTGAATAGAATTCAATGTTAGTAGTAACCTCTCTTTCCATTTATTTGAAAGGGAGCAGAAAGTTACAGTTTTGTCAAAACACTGTATTAAACCAATAAGCAATTTCAAACAATCGATGTAAGCCATTAACTGTGACTCCATGTTTCTAGACTAACAAGCAGAGAGTAACATTTAAATTGAAATTTTATTCAGCAAGGGTATAAGCCCTTTTTCAACGTGGTCTATAAAATTCACTAGGTACAAAATGTCCCATACATATTAGCATTTCCCTCTCTGTACGGGGCAGGAAAAATACACTCAGTGGGCACTTTAAATCTGAGGCATGTTAGTACCATGTGGTTTGCTGTATTTGAAAATCAGCAAAATTCCATGTTACAAAGTAGCTGTTCATTCAGATTCTCCCTCTGTGGCTTGGACAGTGATTATGTGCTGCATCTCTCATTGCTGCCCTAAGACATGAAAATTATTTTACTATATTGGACAATGGTTTCCTAGGCTCACTTATGATGAGAACACAGACACCATGAAAGGTGTAGCATTCCAAAGGCACATGGGAAACATTTGCCAGGTTTCCTCAGACTTCTACTGGTTTTCATGAGGGCAGTGAACTTCCCACAGGCCTCTGCATGAAGCTCCTCTTGCAATCACTACATGTGTTGGTCCCATTAGAGGGGACATCTAGTGAGTTAATATATGGCATCTTAAACAAAGTCAGGTCTTTGCCCTCAAAAGTAGGAGCCTGAAAATAATTGCAGAGCAAGCAGTGCAACGTGCCTGGCCATAGTTCTGAGGTTGCTAACCTCATGCAGTTTTCTAACCACATATATATTCTGGGCCACAGATGGTGACTTAGGTCTTCCTGATTTGTGACATGATAGGACAACCATCAGGCTTGTTCTAAAGAGATGCCAGCTTGTCTACAGGATGTTAAAGTAGAAATCACTACATTCAGTGTTCCTCCGTATGTTTTGTGGTGGTACCCTTACTGCCTACCCTTGATTGGAAAATTCTCCAAGCAACAGCCACAGAAAACTGAGCTGCTCTTGTGAGACACTTCTAAAGAGACCTAAAAGTCTGACCTGGCATAACAATAACATAGAAGACCCCTCACACACAATGCCTATGAAACACATATGTGGCTCTACCACAGTTTTATTGACTAAGGCCATCAGTGGAAATTAATTTTCCCTGTCATCATTCAGAGAGCAATACCTAGAAGGGCTCCTAACACTACTACAGACAACAGAGATGGAATTGATTCATACAAGCCTGGCTGGGCTCTAAATCTAGATTTCTCCAAAGTAAAATTATTGGACCAATTTAAATGGTTCATCCAGCAAATTTGATTTGTCAACAAATACTACTTAGCCAAAAAAATGCAGATAGCAGACTTCTTGCCTCCAATAGCTCCTACTTGCTCCTACCACTAAATGAAACTGAGAGAAGTAATTCACATATTCCATTTTAAGGCACCTAGTCTGGATGTCTGTAATAGGAACCTCATGTACTTTTGTATTCAGTGGAATTTACAAGGATTATTCAAAGTTTCTTGGTTTCTTTTGGGAAGCTCAACTGACTACAGGGGGCTCTGATAAAGTACTTGGAGTGTCCTCTAGATGGCCAGTATGAAATGCAGGAGACTGCTGAAATGTGTAAAGTAAAACTGAAGTGTGTTTACTTTCTTACTCATACTCGCAAAACACTCTTGCTAACATCACACTTTAAGTCTGCCAGATTGCTTTCCATTTGGTTTGAGTTAATCTATTTGACATCTTGGGATTCCTATGATGTCTCTCTTTTTTCTCCTCTCTGCCTATGGCCTCCTTTCTTACATGCCAGATGTATTTTCCTGAAGAAAGAATTAGCTTAGCAAGTATGATACATTACAGTCTCCTTCTGCTGGAAACCACACAAGCTCTTGCACAGGCATATTGCTTGAAAAAAAATTGAGTTATCTTTAAAGTTCTTTTCCAAATGTACATTCAGTACAGGTTTGGATTTAAAATATATGGGTGTACAGATTTAAAGAAAGTAAAAGAATGTTAGAATAACAATGTTCTGTTTAGTGTTTTCTTTTTAAGAATAATTGTCTGCTAAGGGCATATAACTTCACCTTCTTCCAACTCAATCTTTTTCTAATTGCACTTGTGTGCTTTCATCCCCTCAGTGATTTTGTAGTCAACGCACTTAGAAAAAGCCAATGTAATACACAATATTCAAGTTTATATGGTTCACTTAGGTTTACACACTTTGATAAAAATATTATGTGATTTTTATTTAATGTTGTTCCTCAAAATTATTTGTATTTCAATACTACTTTGATTCTTATTTAGTCTTGGAGACAAAGTAGCAGTAAAGGGTAAGAGAAACAGATGCTTGGTTACTCTGAAATCTGCAGTGTTATTTGATATATGGGACTGTATGTAATTATATTTTCAAGCTGTGTATACACTTTCCTTGTTTTGTTGCCAGCTGTTAGTCATATTAGCTACACTACGAGTGAAAAATGATGGTTAAAATAGCAGAGATGCAATACAACTCACAGAGGAAAAATTGTATCCTAAGGGTGCATCAGGATATAAACATTTAGTTCAACATCAAGACAAAACTTGCCAGTGAATGTGTCAGGCTGTTGGAGTTGTACTAATCCTAGAGGATGTCAAGATGGATTTTTAAAGAGTGATTGCATTGTACTCTTATTTCTTATACAGGTATATGTGCACAAAAATTCTTGGAGGGTTCATGGCTGATTATGCACACAAAAAACGTGCAGAATGGTGAAAGTTTAAAAAACCCCTACAACAAAGAAAAAAGGAAAGACAAAGGGAAAACTGCCTAGTGGCTACCTGTGATGAGAGGCAGCACAGTCTCCCAGGCAGATGTTACCCTTTTGTGATACTTTTCTTACAATAACTGCAATCTCTGCCAGGACCCTTCAAATGCCACTTTGAGCAGGTGCAAGTATTTTATGCTGGTTTGCTGTCCAGTTTCTTGTTGGGTTCACGTGTTTAAATTAAGAGTAGGAAAATTTAGAGGAAGTGTGGAATGATGCACACTAGTGACAATTGCTTCCCATGAGAACCCATCATAGAAACAGTAGTAGGATTTGCTTGAGGGAATTTTAGCTTAAAGAGATGCTGTGAGTTCTCTCAAGATTCTGGAGGGTTGGATTTTTTTTGTTTGTTGTTGGTTTTTTTTTTTTTTTTTTTTTTTTTTTGTAGAACACACCATTTAAGTGGAAGGGATAGACAAATGAAGAAGATTACATCTTGTGCAGTGCTTTTCCTGTGAGTAAAGTGAAGCAATTATGACTGTGATCCTGTAATCAGATTTGGCAGCATGAAATTCTAGCTAGATATAGATGGCAATAATACAAAACTGCAGACAGGAAAATAGATTTACTCTGGACTCCTCTTTTAAAAGCTCAGCACTCTCCTGGACAGTCAGTTTCCTCAGCCAATTCATTTAAGACGAAAAAAAAGCCATCAATAAAAATCACTATGTTGTCTCTCTTCAGCTATGTTGTACATTCACCACTGATAAATATGTAAAATCAGTGTTCATTGATTCATTCATCATTTTTCAATAGTTAATGAAAAACTTTACTAGCTAAACAGCCCCTGATTTTGGTAGAGATGTGAAATAAACCTTGACTTTTTTTTGCTGTCTTTCTAAAATTATAGCCTGCCAATACTATAAGAATGAATTTCCTTTAAACTTTTAGTTTAAAAAATTCATAGTAACAATTATCCTGAGGATGAAATAAAAGACTCCTTGGTACAGAAACTTTGGAAACCAGTTTTATCAACTTGGGAAATACTATTTTTTATTTTATTATTGCAACAGAAGATATCAAGTCGGACCTAGGGAGCTACAAGCCAGTCTCACCTCTGTAGCCAGGAAGATCATGGAGCAGATCCTCCTGAAAAGTCTGCTAAGGCACATGGAGAATGATGAGATGCTGGTGGCAGCCAACAAGGCTTCACCAAGGGCAAATCATGCCTGACAACTACGGTGGCTTTTTATAATGGGGTCACAGCATCAGCAGACCAGGGAGGTGCAACTGATGTCACTCACCTGACTTTTGGAAAGTGTCTGACACTGTCTCACATCACATCCTGGCCTCTAAATTGGAAAGATATGGGGTCTATAGATCTAAAATATAGATGGCATTCTGCTTTGTTAAAAGTGTCTGTTAGGTAGCAAAAATCCTTGCCTTGACAAGCAGGTGCTTAAATTCCCTCAGATCACAAAGGAAGAACAAATCAGAGGATGCAAAATCTTAAAATCCATCTAGGACTTTAATGCAAAGTTACAGCACTAAAACACAAGGTCTTTTTAAATGACTTTTTTCACGTCTTTTATATGGATTGATATGTAAAGCAAAGCCATTGGGGACGAATAGTTATATTGGCTAATCAGACAGGGAAAGGATTGAAGGGAGATGTTTTCTTAGCAGTATTTGCTTCAGTGTGGCCTCAGTGTTCCATGCAATAAGCTTTCTTTTATATTGCCTGGACAATGGCTGTACTAAGTCATTAACAGGGTCTGTTCATATAATTTAGTGACTATCTCCCAGATGTAGATCTTTAGTGACTATTTAATGGACAATGTCTGACATCAGAATGTACTTTAAACAGAGCAACTTCTGGTAATAGAGATGAAATGAAATGAAAGATTATGACCCAGGAATGCCAAGCATCTGATAATTGCACTGTTTGTCTTTGCCTGATTATTGTTAAATCCAAAGCCATTATATTAATTTTGATTAATTTCGCTACATTTTCTTTGGCTGATATCTGAATAATGGTGGTTGCTTTGAAAAGTGTTTGATTTTGCCTCTAATAGATAGCTACTGTTATCATCTAACAACTCAAGTAGTAATATAAATGCAGGGAGAAGTCTTTGTTGCTATGACATTACTCAGTTACAATAGGCTGAATAAGAAGGAATTATGTGGGCCCTTAATAAAATTGAGTTCATTGAGCACATGATGGTGAGTAGCATCTCTTTCAGATGGAGTTTAAGAAAGTCAGACTCCCCCTCTACTCCTGAAAACCTTTTATGACCTACAGAAAGAGGACAGGATGTAATATGCATTTTGCAGAACATCCACTGGGGTCAGTGGAGAAACAGATCAACATCAGAGCCTTGTGGTTACTATGTGGTTGATGGCTTCATTCTTTCTACCATCTTCTTAGGGTAATAGAAATTCAGGTTATGTTTCAGAATCCTATTCAAAGATAATCAGTTTTAAATTTTGCTAGACAAATCTCTATGGTGAGGAAGACTGATGCTCTTGGATTCATGAAGCAACCTAATAACATACATGGTTTCTTTGTAAGTGATTAGAATAAAAGCATATTTCTTCCAAAGGAGTAATTTTTCACAAGCACCTAAATGGCACAGACATGTTTCTGGTAGACTCAGATGTAGCTATCAAACCCATATTTGTTACTTTCTTTAGCTGAGGTGCTGCTGTTTCCTCCCCATATTTCACTGGTGAACAGCAATGATGTTTTCCAGAAGACAGCACCTTGGCCTATTGGAAGAATGGTCTCAATTATCCCAAAGTGATGATTTGTATGGCAACCATATCTATGTCCAGTTCTTTTGTTTGCAGTCAACATTACTTAGTAGTGTACAAAACACTGGTAGTGAGAAAGAGCTAATAACTCAGTGCCTAAAAATTGCTTCAAAAGGAAAGAAGGAAAGAAGACTGATTTTCTACATCCCAACTCAGCTACAGGCAAATTTGCATATAAACATTCTATGATCAAAACCTTTTATCATGAGATGGTTTAAAGTTGTCAACTACCCATCTGTAAGTTAGTCTTGTCCCTGGTTTCACCAGATTTCAAAGGATGTACTCTTTGTGCAATAGTTTCACAAATAGAAAGGCAAAGAAGGCGCAGTGCATTGATTCACACAGGAATTTTAACTTCAGGTATTCTCTTAAACCACTTCACTGAAGTGGCATATGAAAAATATACATATTCCACAGTACTACAGAATGTACTAATAAAACAGTAGAAGCAAAGAAAACAACACCACATAATTCAATGATCTGAGCAGTCAGACTTGCAAAACTCTTGTTCAGTGAGTACTTTTTTCTTTCCATCATAAGCTTTCCACTAAACCATTCATAGATTGTCAGTCCCAAAAGTTTTTCTCATAATTAGCATGAAGACCTGCCAGGAACAAGAAGATTTGCAGAAGATGATTTGCAGAAGATAATTAGCAGATTTGCCTTCATCTTGCTCCTCCAAGAAATTCTGTTTAATGCCTCTGAACTTTTTTTTCTGGTAATTCAAGGAGCTAATATCAGAGAAGATAAAAACCCCCTGCCCTTTCCATTTCCACCTGAATTTCTTGCTGCCTGCTAGAAGTTTCTTGCTTTCATAAGCCTCCTTTATCATTAAAGTCCTCTTTCTACTCTTTTTTTTCCACTTTTGGGGACATGCCATCATTGTCAGCGCATACTGAGGGTCTTAAATAGTGCAAACTTCCCTTAAAGTAATGAAATGCCTTTCTCAACTAGTAACAACATACTTAACAGGATTAGCTTATGCAGATACCTTGTTCTTATTTTTTGCAGCTTGTCCTTATTTTTCTTCCTTTAGTATTTCCTATGTTGCTGACAGACTTGTTTCCTGTTTTCCTTGTCACCTACACAAATGCAGTAGCATCTTGCCAGCCTTTAGCTGAATAGGACTCATGGTTATTTTCAGTGATGTCTCTCTCTACCACACACATTATGCAGAATGTGTTTTTTAGGCAAGGACCTTTTTCAGTCTACACTAAGCCTTCAAGAAAGCTTTAAATTTTCAAACCCAGTTTCCTCTTCTCCTTTGTTCTTACACCCAGAGGAAATATCAAAATGATTTTTCACCAAGTTCTTGCATAGCACACAAGCATCTGCAACAGTCTAAAGCTGGTACCATGCAGTTTGTGATCCTGTAATGGAGAGAGGCAAAAATCTTTCACCTTTTAACCAACATAAGGTTTGCTTATGCACAAAAATGACAGTCTCAGTTATGCTGATTTACTACAATGACAGACAGAGATCTATAGGAGTCTGTGAAGTGAACCATCAAGTCTTAGTGTGGCATTCATGCTACTGTCTGTCAGGTGTGCTGGTAATAATGGGAATTTCATTTAGCACTTTCTTCTGTTTCATTTTTAATAGAATAAAGATGGTAGTTGTAGGTGGTGAGGATGTCTGATGTATGCAGGTTGTTATGATTTACCTTGGTGCAAGAGTAACCAGACTAACAATGACCTCAGCCGAAAATCTTCAGGCACATTAAAGGCATCCTTGGAATGAAAGAGTTGTCTGAATGAACTTAACTGACTCCAGAGAAAAGGTATAATCATGTTTTGAAGACTTACATTATAACCTCACTGATTTTTATATTATTGTTGGGACATAAAAAACGTAACATTTTTCTCTCTCATTATTCCCTTTCAGGCTCTGAATCCAGTCTGTCTGCACTTAACAGTGTCTCTGTGCTAACAGAGTTGCAATATTTTGCACAGTAGATATGCTAATGTTTATTTGACTCCTCAGGCTGTGAAATTTTCAAATATTACAGAGCTGTTCACACACTTCTAGTTAGGCATAAATGCCAATATATGGGGCTGTGCATAATAGTATGATTTCAGGTCATAAAAGAATGTTATGATTACAAACATATTGCACCATTTTTCTACATACCAAATGCTAGTATTATATTATTTATTTGCACATGTTTCCTTATATAATTCAATAGGTTTTACCATAAGAAATAGATGCTAAGCAACTGATGTTATTTTTATTCATCAGCTTCCCCAAGTAGGTTTCAGATCACTTGTTGGCTCTATGAAAATGTCTTTGAAGCTAACTATTTAATTTTCTCTTCATTTTCTTTCCTGTTCCTCACTGAAAACATGGGAGACCTAAGCATTAAAAAAATGTGTACCTCAGCAGCAAGATTTTAGCACAAGGTTTTGAAACATGAGGCAGTGTCAGCACAGTAAGAATAAATAGTTTTAACATCTATATTTTTTGTCTGCTCCCTAGCCCCCCCAAAATAAAATTTTATGTCAGATTTTTGTACATAAAACCCAATATTCACTCCAAAATTCACTCTAGTTCCCCAGGTAAAATACAAAGAACTCCTTAACAAACCATCTTGCTGTTCCTTGGATAGCTGAGGGTACAGAACAATCAGCAGAGGATCCAGAATGGCATTGAACTACTCTTAGAAGATATTGACCTCCTGCAGCACCTGGTGAACATTCTCAGGAGTGGAAAGCAACGAGGTGGTATGAAAGTGTGACCTCTGTAGACAAATCCTTTTGCTGCATTTATTTGACATGTGATTACTAACTTTTAAAAGGATGGGGAAGAGGGCAGAGAGAAAGCAGAAAGACCAGGCATGGCTACCATTTGGCCAGCTTGCATTTATAACATCAGCAACTAAGCTTTATAAAGAGCATTGGCACTGACATGGTAGATAAAACTTGCCTCCTATTAACTTTGTAATATCACCTCTCAGAATCTAACAGTTCACAAGTCAATAACTCAGAGTCACAGGTGAATAACTGTTTAAAAAAATGCTTTATAGATAAGGAAGACTTAAACATGTCTCGCATGCACAAGATATCTAGTAAGCAATACTTAAAATATTTATTATAGTTCTATGCTTTGGTAAAACTTTTTAAACGAGTGAATAACTTTCCCTTTATTCAGGTCCATCTCACTCCCATTACACAAGAGTACAGAGTGTTCTTCTCACCTCTCTCATTGTTCTCAGAGTATTTATAAAAATAGTACACTTTAGCACTGAAACCTTTTGTTTTGTCCTATTCCTCCTCTTTTCCTTATTCTACTCCCTTACTTTTACTACATTTTTCTCCTTCCTGGGATCTCCCTCCACATTTTTACCAGTGCCTACATATTCTCATCCACTTTTCCCTTTCCCGTGTCTTCTGCCTTTCTCCCTTAATTTCCTTTTACCTTCTGCAGAGGGGCTTACTAATGACACAGAGAAGAAAGCTGGCACTGCCTTTGCCCATGGCTGCATGGCAGGAGAGCTCTGGGACTCCAGACTACCTGTCCCAGAAAGCTGCAGGACCTGCTGTTTGCTCCCTTTCTGAGATGTGTATCCCTGGACTTGGTTTGAGACTCTCCCAGGCTGTCTTCCTGTGCACGTTCCTGAGCTTTGCTCCTCTCTTTTTGGCCCTGTACTTATATATACGCCTTGAAACTGTTTACACCTAGCACTATCTGCCTCTAAATTAATGTTTTAGGAGTTTTTTCATCTCCCCAGAATGGTTATTATTCCTCATGCATAATTAATCTTTATTGTCTTCTTCTCCAGTAAGGCTTCTATCTCTATCACTCCACCTGTTCTTACCAAGAAAAGTCACTATATTCCTCCTGTGAAGTAAAAAACCAGCTACCATTTCTCTTCAGCTGTTTGCTGAGCTTACAACTTATATTGAAAAGTATTTTATTACTTTCTTCGCCTATCAGCTTCTCTTTCAAGATGACACCATCTTATATAATCTCTGTTGGCATTAAATCAATATTTTAAACCTTTTGCTAAATTCCTCCCTTATTGAACCTTCATCTATTTCATCTAAATCTTGAATTGTCTAAGTGACATGGCTTCACCTTGTTCCAATTTCATTTACTTCTTGATGACTGCTTATTAATTACTCCTCTATCTCCCTGGGCCCTAGACTTTACACCTTTATTTCCAGCTTTGAATACTTCTCCACTTTCTGTTAAGCTCTACTTCTCTCTTACAAACTCTCCTCCACATTTTCTGCTAAAACCAATCCCTTGGCCATGCCTTAGGGAACAAAAATGGCACAGCCTCCTTCCACCACCATGATCTGGGTGTCTGGTTTGACCTGCCATCAGGCTGGAGACCTATTGTCACCTTGCTAAGTGACAATAATTTCATTACAAATGCCACTTACAACAGAAAACAATGATCTATCTACTCAAGGTCAGTAATTTGACAGTTACAGAGAAAATGCCCACTTAAGGGAGTAGCACTTTTTAGATAATTCTGTAGAGACATTGTATTTTGTTGTACTGTGTTACATCTGGTATGGAAAACAGAATAACTGTATCCCCAGAGTGGCATGAATTAAATAATCAATTTATAGGTGAGTAAAAAGTGCATGTTAAAATGTAACATGACTTCAGGATGAAGATGATAACAAATAAAATTAACAATACCTGGAAGTTCCTAAAAGCAACTTTAGCTCAGAGTTTTAAAAGAAAATCTACTGCATATTTAGCACTGAACAAATTAGTAGCTGCCCTGTCCTCTGCTGTGGTAAGTTCCAGCTTCTATATTCTTCTTATGTAAACCTTTTCTGACAGAAAATAGCATCACATAACTTCACTAAATATTTTTTGTTTTAATACCAGCGTTAGTTTGTACTGAGGCTTTTTAATAAAAAAGTCACAGCAGAGAGCCAACATCAGAACTCTGCTATCTTTTCAGAATTTCAGAACATATAAAACAAGTTACTTTACCCATTTGTTCACAGACACACAAAAAAACCCTATGGCAAATTTCAGGCAGGCTATAAGCTACTAAAATACTGTTGAATTTGGCTGAAATGAAGGTCATTCTATCAAAACCCAACACAATGAAGGTCCTTGGTCGGTAGATTTGAATGCAGAATAATTTGGATTTGGATGAATGAAAAAAGTACACATTTGTCACATATAACCTGAATATTCAGATATAAACACGCCCTTAAATAATTTATTGCATAAAATTCCAAGAAAGATTTACCAATTATGCATTCTTGGATGAATGTATGGAAATTAAGGACATTTCTTTCTTTTGGATGTCCAGTGCTCACCTGTATGTTCCAAAGTACGCCAAGGCAGAAAATTAAAAACAAAGCCTTCCACACCCACTAAACCATGCTGCTAACACTGTTGAGTGTTGTGTTAAAGTTGAATTACTCAGTCAAAGGAGATTCCTGAGGACTGACCTGTCTCAAATGATCAGAATTAATAAGAGAAATGATGTGGGGACTATGTACAGATATTTTATATTTATTCAGGCTTCTATTCTTCTGAGTAAAGATTATTTTTCAGTCCCTCAAAACTTAATTATATAACTTTCATAAATAAATAAAATAATTAAGCTATCCTAAATGCCTATCACCATATCACTTATTTGCTTTGAACCTGACATGTCCATGTGCAACTGATTTAGGAGCCCTGAGTGTCTCTAAGGTGGTAGCAATGGGAAATGCAGTGCTCCTGATACAGCCAGCAGAGATCTTTAGGATGGACAGCAGAAAGGTTACAAAACCATAAATCTGTGAAGCAGTAATGTGCAGGAATAAAAGAAAATCTATGTTCAGGATGCATGTCTAAATAAAGAAATGATCTGGTGAGGGAGCTCAGCTTGGACTTTATAGCTGTGGTGTTAATTTTTTCTTTTTTTAAAGGACCACCACCTTGGTGCAATGGTAGTTATACAAGAAAACCACCAACAGTTATAATTTTAGGATAAGAAATCCATGGCATTTTCTTTCTAACCTTTAAAATTGTTCTTTTGAGACAATTTCAAATCAGTGGGATCAGACTCTCACAGCCTCATAAGCACATGGAAGCTTGACTTTATTTTGAGATAACTGCCTACACATCACAATGGTTTTGGGTTTTTTTCCCTTCAAGACATTTGTTTGGGAACTCTTCCTGCACAATGTGGAAGAAATTGGCTAACATGAAAAAATCCAGCATGCTTCTATTCAAATTTGCAGTCTTCAAAATAATCTGAGATCTGCATAAAAGTCTTTACAGCCTTTATAAGATACTGACAAGTGTAGTGACCATTTCTATCCAGCATATAGCAGTGTAGTATTTTCTTTTTAAGGAGAAAACAGGGCATGTGAAACACAGAATGCATTTCTCATAAGATAGAGAATTGCTTTATACATTTTCCAGTTGAGTAGAAGTGGAAAATGAAGTCTGGAGAAAGAAATTGAGATTATTTCCCACCGAGGACAAAAGGAACCTAAATAATAATCAGGAAAAAAAAACGAAAAAACACCCAAAAAATAGAAGGGAGAAGAAAGGAAGACAAACATGTCAAATCCCAGAGTGTGTATATTGTTGTAAAAGGAAGAGAAGCTGAAGATATTTGAACAAAACATCTGAAGACTTCTGGAAGAGATCTGAAGAATCTCTTCCATTGCTTGTACTTTGCCAGTAACGAGATTATCTGCAGCAACAAATAAAAAAATGTTGCCCTCAAAGACACCTAAGATATATCTCCACTAAATCTGCACCTTTACCTGGCACTAGTACTAGTCTCTGGGTACTAACTTGGGGTTGTCACATTTGAAATAGAACAGACATCCCAGGCAAATGGCTAAAATACATAGATTAATTTTTGCATGCAAATAGATTATAAAACCAGTTAGCAAGCCCCTCCCAAACCCGTGAGCCATTTAGCTCTGAGTCAGGTGAGCAGGATGGATTTGCTGGATTGGTGGGAGGTGACCCTCCTCATCACTGTAAAAATTAACTGATCACTTTTAACTTTTAACATGGGTCTGCCTGACTCTGACTTTGTAAAGTATCCATCACTAGAGTCTCTAGTGATTATTTGCTATTTTTATTAGTTCTGCTGAAGAGAACAGGGCTCTCCTGTACAGCTAGGGAACAGGCTGTCTCCTTGAGACATGGTATTTGCTGAGCAATTGCTTCAGATTTTCATCTTCAAGCAACACACCTACTTGGCTGTTTAACCAATTGTATGTCACAACATGCTGGGCAGAGTGGGGTTTGCTAGGAATAGCAAATCCTTGGGTTTTTTCAGTGAACTTTTTTCAGATCCCTGCATAATTTCAGAAGTAAACAACACCAGCATCATGTTTCCTCCATTTCAAACATGAGAGAGATATGCAAATGAAATTATGCAGCAAGCATGTTGCTTTTGGAGAAACAGTGCCAATATCCCTAATCAAACCACTATTATTTAGCAAGGCATAATATTATGTAGCAGCTCTATTGTCACCAATTACAAGTGATATTTATTTTCCAATGGAAGGAAATTCCTTGTTTATTTCATGACAATAGATATAAGAACTGCATTTTCTGTCTTAAACAAGAGACCTCTGTAGTATGTAGAGGTGCAATAAATTGAATTCACAGAAGCAGTACATCAACAGCACACACACATGTGTATAAATATAATATATTCATCACTTTTCTCTCTGGGGGATGGAAAGAATAGGTGTGATACAATGAGATCAAATCCCTGTCAAGGGTAATAGAAAACTGTCACCATTAACCATAATGTCATTCAAGTTAGACATTAGCATTCACAGGCTAAAGCAGGTTAAACTGAATGTTCATTTTTCCAGAAAAATATGTGCTGTGCTAAACCCCATTAAATAGTTTTAAAAAAAAAAGCAGATGACAAGGATCTTTCAGGATTTAAGATTCTTGACAATGTAGTGGTACTGGTCTGAGATGCTTGACAAGGTACAGGAAAACACACTGCCCTTTTAATCCATTAAAGAATGGAAATTTTTTAAGCTGGGACATTAAATGCAAGAATTATGATGGTGTTATTCTAGTTGTTGAATCACCAACCACACAAAAAACTTATGAGAACAATGTATTGCCTAAATTTACTTCATTATCAGATTCAGCATATTGAGTGTGCAACTTGGAACTAAGTAGCTTGAGAGAAAATTACTCCCTGATGACTGATGATCAGCAAACAAGATATCTTTTGTTAGTTGCACTGAAGAAAATCTCATTAAACTTTCAATTAAAGCAGAAATGGAGGCGAAGTTTGAAGCATTTGAGCTACTGGCTTTTTTTCTTTTCAAAAATCTAGATTAGGTAAAAGTTAGTTACATTTTGTATTTGAAGGACTTCTGAGAAGTTGGGAATGTGTGTTTTTAATTAATCAAGTAACTGTATTTTTGTAATTCAATGAAATTAAGCATGTTCTTCCATGCAAGTCTGAACTTTTTTAATTTCAGTCACAATCACCCTAGAAAGATAGAATGCACAAAACAGTTACATTTTTCAAATATGATCTCAAAAATTACAGCTGATTTGTTATAAATTGCTATTGAAAAATAATAAAGATTTTAGATAAAGGGGATCATTACAGGAGGTCAACCTAATCCCATTCACCACTGCACTGAATATTGGTTTGATTTATTATTGAGGGACCAGAACAAAACAGACTTCAAAAGATCAGATGATGATCAATATCAACTCAGTAAGGCCTGTTCGAGTACTAATATCCCCAAAGCAGTAGGAGTCCCTCCAGGCAAGGGGTCTCAGTAAAGCACTGTGGAATGGCTTTTTTTACTGTTAATCTCAAAAAAGGTGAACTGTCAAAAAAAAAAAAAAAAAAAAAAAAAAAAAAAAATCCTGGACAAGTAATTCCTTCACAGAGAAAAAAAAAAAAAGATTTCTTGTTGCAATTTCTCTGCCACAAGCAAGTCCTTCTATGTTATCATTTATCACAAACTTTCTTGGCAAATCTAGAAGCAAACAGTAAATACTTAATGTTGAACTAGTACCATGTTTGCATAACAAGGAAGATATGCACAATAATCTGATTTTGGTCAATGAATTCTTAATTACTTGAAGTATCACATATCCTAAGTCTTAAAAAGAAACCAACAAACCCCAACTTCTGACAGGAAGCTTATTTTAATATTACCCCCCTTATTCTTCTGGTTCACTGTTACCAGAATTTATTTCTATTTGTTTCTTTTATGTCTGAATGAAGTCTCATGCCTCCTCTTTCTTGCCATGGCAGTGGGGCCAAGTAGAAGGACATCACAAAATCATTGTGATCAGTGCAACTGTAGCTACTCCATGTTTGTGGAAAGACTTAATAAGAATGTCATGGAGAACTGGACAAGCCAGTAGAAAGATCTGGAAGAAGTTACCACGTATGTCTCATCTTAAAGGAGAACAAAAATTATTTGCCCTTAGATGTCCCATGGGAGGGAGTGTAGTTCCTATTTCTACCATTATATAGTACTTGAATACCAAAAGAGGTGAGAGGTGCACACTTAGAGAGAGGGAACAGGCAAGGATTTTGTAGTAGCTTCAAAGAAGACTATTAATATGTTACCAGTAGCTCAGACAGAAAGTTCAGAAATAAAAGGTTGAAGCCAACAGAGGCTGAAAGCTACACTACAGAAGGATACAAGCACAGATGAAGGGGGGATCACAGATTAGGAGTCACAAAGCAGAGAATAAATTTGGTGTTATAGTGAATAAAAAATCCAAAGTAGGTAAGTTGTTGTGAAAAGGCAAGTCACAACCTGACACTCTGGGTTATACTCATAAGCATGTGAGAAAGCACTTATTCCCTTACTGTAACTGGTACTGGTGAGATCTCACTGGGCCAAGATCATAAACAGTTTGACATGCTCTTAAAGAAAGGGACAAATAGAGAGTCCAGGAAAATTGTCAGAATGATGAGAGGTTAATAAATAAGAAGACAGTTTATTTTCTTTGGAAAACAAGAGGACAGATTCTTGGAAAAGAATTATTTAGAAGAGAAGAAATATTTGTTTTTAGCTCTTCAGGAATGAAAAGCAGAAAAGGTCAAAGTGTTGGAAGACTTTTAGTGCTTTCACATCACAAACAGCAGTGTGGGTAGAAAGAAATCAGCAGCCTACACTATCCTAAAAGATAAGCATCAGGAAATATTCCTGGTGCCTATGACAGCGAGCCAGTCAACATGAACAGACTTCAGCAGATTTTTTTTGGTTGTGAGTTTTATAAAAATTATTTATTAACTTGTTTCTTTTGCCTCTACAGCAGGAGCTGCAGGAAACAAAAGACTGTCAGGAACAGGGATGTTTAAACACCTCACATATGTTCTGCATCCATTACTTTCAGAAGGGAATAGGCACACAGATGCCTGCACAGCTCATGGGCAAGTCCAACAGCTGCCAGAATTCAGCCAACGCAACTTCTGAGCCCCACTTTCATTCAGTTTGTTCCTTTTCTGACATACAGAGGTATTAGCACTGCTATAATATGTGCTTATGCTTCCATCTGTTAGTAACTAATACCATCTCTATCTAGAATGCATTTGCAGAAATCCAAGCTGCACCTTCAGTTGTGGTGCCAGGAAAATGTTGGAGTCTGGAAACCTTCTTGCAGGGGTGGGGAGAAAAGGATGAAGGATTAACCACTGATAAGCTTGTCTCCTGCTATTTTCACCGATTTCTATCTGTGTATTATCTTCCTGTGAAGACTGAGAATTTGTCTAAATAATTCCCCTAAAGCTCACAATTCTCTTTACTCCATGAAGCAAAACTCCCACAGAATAAAGTGGAAGGGCTAATTCAAAATGGAAGCCCAGCCATAATAGCTTGCAAGGCCAGGCATAATTTGGTATCATTTTTATAAATGGAAAATAATCATTAATTTAGGTCAGTAAAATCAACCACTTTACACTCAGGTTTTGCTATTCAGATGCTGGTTTTAATTTAAAGAGTTACATGAGTGCTGTCTCCTATTGAGGCTATCCTGAATAAAAATACAAGTACACAGAACTGGGGTTCATGTCTGTTGGAACTCTGGATCTTACTTGAAGCAGCCAAAACATTCATCTTAAAAGCAGCTGTTGTGACAATGAAGAAAACTAGGTACTTCTACTAAAAAAATCTCTGTGACATTTTTGTACTAGAAATACGAATCAAAACAGATGACACAAATACAAATGGCCACTCAACAGTCTAAATCTAGAACACTATCAAATTTATCACATATCAATATTTGAAGGGTAGATTTCTCAATGGTCAGAATAGATATAATGCTTAAAGAGTTTTTTTAAACCTTAGGAAGAGACAATACCAATTTAAGCAACACTTGTGCTTCAAAAGATCTCTTCCCCATTACAAAGCAACGTGGACTTGTTACTGCAGCCATTCCTAAGCATCATGTCATATGGGAGAGTTCAGCAGGGCTCATAAGATCCTGAAGACAAATCAGGAAATTTGTTGCTTCTAATGCAAGTTACAGGAAAACTAACAGCCCGAGTTACAATTCGTCTGTGACACTAAAGTCTAAGTCTAGAATCCTACAGGTTTTGATTTTTTTTTTTTTTTTAGTTATGTTTAAGGAAAATTATTTAGAGCACATTTTGCCTTATTAAAGACTATTTACATTCAGTTTCAGTACTCTTCCCAACCAGGCATCCTCCAAGATGTTTTCTTTTGAATGTGCTTAAATTTTAAAAAGCATTTTAAACATTAAAAAAGGTATTTTGCTTAGCCACATTGTCCTTTTACATATGATTACTGTGTCTCATTACCCCTTATAGAGTCACTGCTTCACTTCAGACACTGTATGAGGTTCATCTTTCCTGGGGCCACATCTCTGCTCTGGAAAAACCTCAAACTGAAAAGTGACCTTGGTTTCAACTTGCTGGCTTTGCTTCAGGTCACTTGACTCTCTTCCTTATTGGACTGACACCTCTCTTCTCCTGGACAGCTTCTTTCCATGTTATGGTTTAGCAGAAGCTCTACTGCCCTTGTTGAGTTAAAGCCTGAGCAAAGCAAAGTACCTGAAACACTTCTTGTTTTTTCTCTGTTCAGCTTCAAGAGAGCTGCTCTGTCCTCTCCTCAGCTTCTTTCAGATCTGACACCTTGTTCAGATGAATGGGTCCAGTTTAGGACTGCTAATCCTTTTCTGTCCACATTTCAGATTGCACACTCCACCAAAAGCTGACTTACATTGTAAACATACAATTAAAAAATATTAACCTGAAACTTCATCTGCCTTTCTGGGCAATAATTTTAAAAGTAATGTCAGTGAACAACAGGGAAGAGTTGTAAGGACATCTAGTAGAAGGCATACAGAGGTTATTCATACAATAGGACAAACTAAACTAGGATAATTTTGTAGAGAAAATGAAAGTCAAAGAGAAATGAACTGAATTCCGCTGGATATGACTGCTGGATAAATCACTAAGAAGGGAAAAGAACTACAGAACAGTACTGATGTATTCATAAGTGAGCATATTGTGGTCATATGAAAGTTTGGGACAAATATAGAATGAAGTTTTTTACCATGATGGGAAAAATGGTGTGGAACTCTCTGCTAGATAGATATGGCAGAGATAATAAAAAAACTAATTATATTTTAAAAATGGGTACAGTACATAGCTGCCCATTTTAACTATTACTTATCTGCAATTATAAAAGAGACAATGAACAATCATGTAGCTATTTTTGGCTTTGGAAAGGAAAAACATGATATCCAATCAGAAGGGCTGTGTATTGTATTCACTTTAACATGAAACTTGGTCTTTGACAACGTGGGTTTTTTTCAGCAGTTGTAAACCTCTTCACCACATTAGTGTTCTGCCACCAAAAGTATTATGTCCTTTGATCTATATAAATGAGTAATTTCTTTCTGTTTGTACCTGGAAATTTGTAACACACAACAACAATAAAAACACGTATCTAGACATGTTATGCTAATGTCCAAAGCAATAAGTAGTATTTGTTGGTTTTAAAATGAAGATTCTTTTGATGTTCTTCATAAAGATGGCCTTAAAATTGAGGGTGTGGGGCTTTTTCAATTAGATCTGACCCTGCTCTAGTCTCTGAATTAATCCTTGGTATGGACTCTATTCATACTGCTTCCAAAAACATGTTTGCCCTGGTTGTAGAACCATTATCTCCCAGAACAGTATCAAATTTCTTTGCCAAGTTGTTGGAGGTTAGTTCCCTGGCATTCTCTCCAACATGCTTGCCCACAGGAGAATGAAAGGCATCATCCTTCAGGATTAGTTCCTTAATTGTAGGAAACCTAAGCTGTTTGATAAACTTTCATAGCTGTAACAATTATAAGGATATGTCATAAAAAATGGTGGTGAGAGAGGAGGACACCAGTCAAGATGCTGGATAAGGAGGATGCAAGAAGGTCCTGGTCATGTAAATGATGAATCACCATCTCAAATAAGAGGTGCTGGAAAAGGGCAATAAAGAAAAGCTGACAGTGCTCAGTTTGTGCTGTTTCTGTCCTGCAGTTAAAGTGCACACAGGACTATCCTTTCAGGTCTGACAATTTGACCCCTCTTAAAGGCACTTTATTTAGAACAGGAATAAATTACTAAGCAGTGTCAGTATTTGCCCTGAAAGAAGAACATATTCCTAAAGAGGATGAATAACATCTGAGGGAAACATCAGCCAAAAAGCTGAAGCAGAACTTCAAAGCTTAAAATGGCTTTAGTAAGTTTAATAAAAGATGTAGGTACACAGTGTAGAGGGAAAATAGCTTTTGGTTAATGTGGATCATTTCCTTGGGAGCCAGTCCTCAGTTCTGTTATTACATTGGAAACAATATATTCATTTTAATTAAATGTTGCTCTGATCAGTCTAAAATGCAGGACAGATCACTTACTGTATCAACAGGACATGCTGCCCTAGGATGTACAATCCTTCCTAAAATTAACCCAACTGGGCCCAACAGTGAAAAGGGTCAGGTCATTTAAGCAGTAAATCTGGTTTCCATCACAGAGTGTACTATGTGAAAAAATCTCTTTTTAAACAGCTTCATTGTCAGCCACATAGTGGCATGCAGCCAAAAGCCCCATTCTCTTTCTGCCTCTCTTGGGATTGGCTTGGATTGCAGGAGCATTAATTGGTCTGTAGGAATCAAGTGGATGAAAGCAGACTACAATGAGTACCAGGAACATGACTTACAAAGCATATGGGAGTGTGCAACCAGGACATGGTTTAGGTCTTTCATAAAATTTTTATTTACCGCTAAGGCAGTCTCTTCTAATAATTTAATTGAGGATTAAAAGGTGATAAAAACTAACAGGTCAACACTGAGGCTGAATTTGGACTTCTACAAACAAGTTTCCCCGAATTTCATGCTATTTGGGCATGGGAAGTTATGAAGACAGAGCAGCAGAAAACAAATCAGCAGAAAGAAAGCAGATAAAAAGCAAACCTAAAAAGAAAAGCAAATAAAAACCAATCCAGACTTCTCACTATGAACAGCAAATTTGAAAGTCAGCTTTCTGAAATAAACAGCCAAGGTTTTAAAATATTGTTTCATTCTTGGGCCCTACATTCAATACCAGGCTGCAGTGGAGTTTTCCTAGGCCAGTGAGATGGTTCAGAATGGGGTGATGTGGTAACCTCTGCATACACTCTACCAACAACCTGCTGAGGGTCCTCTCCTGCAGAACTTCCACTTGCAGCTTGGCAACTCTGAAAAGAGTTCATCTTGCCTCTTGCTGGGCATGCACAGACGTGTGCTTTCTGACAGCAAAGAGCTCACTGTGTTGTACTGTAGTGGCTCACTAAAAAGCTGAATTCTAGTCATAGTCTTTATCATGTTTGAATTGATTTTTTTTCTTTGCATCCAGTGACAATTACCCTTAAGCAGAAGGTAATGTACTATTTAAACTCACATGCTTACTTATTTGCACAAACACATGACACACTAACAGGAAAACCCAGAAGTATTTGTTTTGCTAATTTTCTTTATCCCCAGGCTTTTCCCATTTTAGCTCCTTTTGCTTCAGTATTCTTCAAATACTTCTTTTTTTTTGCAAGAGACTAACTTTTCAGAGCCCTAGGGAATAAATTGTTTGCTTCTGCTTAGAAGGAAGGGAATAAATTAAAACCTAACAGAAATATATTGCTCATTGTTTTATTCTTTTGTTGTTGTTGTTTCCATATTTCTCTAGAGATGAATATTTGTAATATTCTCAGACTTTTTAGGCTAATTTTTTTCAAACTGTTCTGCCATAGTTGTTTAAAATAGAACATCTTTTTGGGTACCTTCAGCCCAAATCACCTGTCAGCAGCAGCAATGTGCTGCAGGGTGATGCCTGTTTTGCTCTGGGACAAAGACATTTCCTGCAGATTGCTCCTTCCCTGCACCACAAAATTTCTCTATGGAGCTTCCAACAGTGTTTTATTTGTAGAGTGCTAACTAGTAAAGCTGTACATTTTTTTCACAGCAAATTTAAGCCTACTCCTAGGCAGCTCCCCTTCACAGATGCCTTTGGAAAGGTTCCTAGTCTGAAAAAGCATTCCTCCACAATATATATTTCAGGTCACAAACTGTTTTTTTTTTCTCCCACAAATAACTATTTATCTGTATATTGGCCTCTGGAAAACAGGTTGTGTATTCTGGGTATTGGTTTTTCCTCACAGCTTAAAAGACTCCAAAAGAAGCAGGCAGGCAGTGCTGTGCCATGATCTCCCAGCCCTGGTTTGTGGAGACCTTTGATGTGACACTGTCACTGAACTGTCTCTGTCCTCAGCTTCAGAACAGCCTTGCTGAAACCAGTCTTCAAATGAGCTGAACTACAATGGGTTTAGAGCAGCATTGAGCCAGCCCTCAGATTCAAGAAAGGAAAAAAATTTTGCAAATTTTTTCCTGTGTGAAACTGATGGGCAGTTATTTATCTACGAAATACGAAAATTCACTTGCAAAAAGCAAAATTATATAATCCCAGAAAAAAACCCCATCGGTATATTTTTTACTGGTTTCTATATATTGCAAGGCCTCCCTCACAAGAGGCCCCACAATTTTACTGTTGTGCTTGCAAAAATAAATCATCTGCAGCCAAATGCTTGAGGCCAATAATGCTGTGTAATTTTTTGTTGACATTCACAAAATTTGGGAATGAAGGTGCAGCATAATGTATTTGATATTTTTCATCACATTAACAAGCAGTAACAAAACCTTGCTGAAGACATTATTTCCTATAATTTGGATGCACAGCCCCCCCCCCCCCGTCCCCCAGTCCTTTAGTTATTTAAGCATAATACCTCATAGAAATTCCAATCTAAGACAGCATTATATTTTCTTTTCATTAAAGGGCACATGTTAACAGCTGTTTAAAGCAGTCTTACTTTCTTACATTAGAAAACACATTCTGGATAACTCTGACCCAACAGGGGCCAAAATTAACTATCAACCCATATTTTAGATGTCATACTACAGGGTGAGCTGGACTGATCTGATACCATTGCAAATAATGAAGTTATTTTCCTTTACACTAAGAATCTGGATGAGTATGATTATTTTCTGATTTTATGAATATTTAGTGTATTTGATGACATGTATTGCTCTAGAGTTTCCTGGTACTTTATACTCACAGTTAAAATTGTATACTTCTAATCACTGCTGACACAGTTGTGATTATAATTACAGCTTTTGTTGTTTAAATGTAAGTAGTATGGAAACCAACTCCTCCATTGGCAAGAATGGGAGAAATGACATCAGGAATTTACTTCAGAGTAGGAAAAAGACATCCCTAAAAAGAAACCCACAAAACCACCAGCCAAATTGTAAAGATTTGCAAGGCAACATCAGCATTGCTTTTTGTGAAAGACTGAATTCCTCACTACCTTCAGGTTTATTTAAAATAGGGGAATTTTTTTATGCTGAACTCTCGTAATTACTTTTCATATTTATCACTTGATGCCTTGTTGGATAATATTATTTTGAAACTATATTCTCCTTCATTTATTCAAGCACTCAGGTTTCTATCTCAGCAATGCCAGAGGAAGTTAAAAAAATAGAGATAGCAGACAGGTAAAACACAAATATTCCAAGAAAAGTACATGACGACCAAGACTTCCAGAAAATGAAAGAAAGAGAAGCTTCATGCAAAGCACTGAAGAAAGCAGAGGTAGGAGGATGAGGGATACAATTTCAGAAGTTGCAAAGAAGGAATTGTCCCCTCTGTGAATGACAGATATGTCAAACATCAATTTAGGAATTTTGGTTCCAAGGAAAGCCTCATTTATTTGATGTGCTTCTTCTAACATAAGCTACTATAGAGCAGGACTGATCAAGGAGAAGGTGGCCAACAGTGTTTCAGCCTTTCTGTGGTCCCTGCTTTCCACACCTCTTCCCTTTAACCACCAGGGAAAACTTTTCCTGACTTCTACATTGAAAAGCCACTCAGGAGGAGGATAGATGCGTTTGCCTAGCTGTTCTATGATTACATAAAAGATGTCACAAAAAACCAACCAACCAACAACAAATCCCACCAAACCAAATACCCATAACCAGAATTCTTGTATAAAAAAAACCCCTAGAACATGTTATTTTTCCCTCAGAAGAGAAGGTGTATAAGTAATCACGTGGCACATATTATGGAAAATTTTAAATGCACTTTATGAAATGCTAAAATGACCCACTTGGCAGAGGAATGATGTGGATTAGAGAACACCCTAAGACATACACAAGCTTGGGTTTTCTTTTCACTTTTGTCCTCTACTACAGTGGTGCTTGTTTCTCTCCTTGTGATGACAAACATATTCTCTTAAAGTAGAAGGGGCTAGCTCAGGAGAAGGATTTAAAATACTACGTTTGTTAGTGAAGTAACTTTCAACATACTTTTGCTAGGTGAACACCAGGTTTGGGTTTTTTTCTTTCATGTTTTCACATCTTCTGAATTTTCTCAGACAGTTCCTAAATAACAGCCTGCTCTGTTTCTGAGAAAAGAGAAGCAACCAATAATCTAGCTCTGAAGTAAGAGTGACATGTGCATTAAGTTTCTCATCTCTTGAAATAGATGCCTTTCTTGGTGTCACACAAAGGACAAAGAGAAGACCAAAACATTCAAAACTCCTCCAAAGCCTGACTAACACATTTTTATTCTACTTTTGAGGCATGCTTTTGGCATCAAGGAACATAGCTTTCTGTGGAAATAATCTTTCAAAACACTTATTACTTTATGGCATCACTTGTAATTCAAAATGGTGCAGATGCATTGTTACAGGCTGGGCACAGAGTGGCTGAGAGCAACCAGGCAGAAAGGGACCTGGAAGTCTGGATTGACAGAAGCTGAACATGAGCCAGCAGTGTGCCCAGGTGGCCAAGAAGGCCAATGGCATCCTGGCCTGTATCAGGAACAGCGTGGCCAGCAGGTCCAGGGAAGGGATTCTGCCCCTGTACTCAGCACTGGTGAGGCCACACCTCGAGTCCTGTGTCCAGTTCTGGGCCCCTCAGTTCAGGAAGGAGATTGAGGTGCTGGAGCAGGTCCAGAGAAGAGCAAGGAGGCTGTGAAGGGATCCAGCACAAGTCCTGTGAGGAAGGGCTGAGGGAGCTGGGGGTGTTCAGTATGGAGAAGAGGAGGCTCAGGGGAGACCTCATCACTCTCTACAACTCCCTGAAAGGAGGTTGGAGCCAGGGGGGGGTCGGTCTCTTTTCCCAGGCAGCTTCCAGTAAGACAAGAGGGCATGGACTTAAGCTCTGCCAGGGGAGGTTTAGGTTGGATATTAGGAAGAAATTCTTTCCAGAGAGGGTGATCAGGCGTTGGAATGGGCTGCCCAGGGAGGTGGTGGATTCTCCATCCCTGGAGGTTTTTAAGAAGAGACTGGATGTGGCACTCAGTGCCATGGTCTGGGAACCATGGTGGTAGTGGATCAAAGGTTGGACTTGATGATCTCAGAGGCCATTTCTAACCTGGATGATTCTGTGATTTTGTGTGATTCTGTGATGTAAACATTGGCTATAAGGATAACCACAGGCTTCCTCCTGCATTGTTTAGTTTTAGCACACAGGTCTTTTTTTGAACAGCATCAGTGTCACCCAGCCAGCTGATCAACCATTTCCTTTGCAAAAGCGTTTTCATTCTGTTCCTCCTCCTCTTATCAAATGAGTAAATCTTGTTTGTATTGAGCAAAGATGCATGCTGTTCTGTTGGTTATTAAGAAAAATGCAGTACAGAAGAACCTTTCAAAGCATTCTCTTCTTGGATGAAAGCCCAAGAACATGAAAACTGATCCTCAAGAACACTGGTCGGTGCCCTGACTACTTAAAAGTCAAGTTACTGTTCCAGCTCGAAGACTCAGCTACTCAAAGACCATGGATTGAATGACTAAGGAATGAACAACCCCCACTTCAATCCCTGCAAAATGGCTGGAATATTGCCTTGGTCTAAGCTGTTAGTATGCTATGAGGAGACTGTAAGTCAACATCAGATATTAATTCTGGCACCCACACAGTTAAGGCAATATTTTAACCTATGTATTTACACATGCATGCAGAATCTGACACCAAGAAGTTTTTTTTATGCTTTCTAAATTCTTGATAACACTTCAGACAGAAGACTATAGCTTTACTAGCCAAATAAGTGCACCAAAGTTTTTAATTTTTGCATAGTTTTTGCACATACAGACCAACACCAATATTAATATGAATCTAAGACTTGGCTCAAAGCAATCTCATAATGTCCTTTTATCTCACAGAGCTTTTTATATCCCTTCTCTTTCTGATGCCAGATATTTACTATAGACTTTCGTTAAGATAAGCAAACACTAATTGTTCAGCCTCATTCCCTCCCCACAGAATCCTGACATAAGAGTTTGGTTCCATGGGCAACACAAATGATGCAGACTTGCTCTAGGATTTTCTACAGATAAAGGAAGTGGGAAAAGTACATAATTTCTATTAGCATGTGCCATTGTAAAGCTGTATATAAAAGTATCATTATTTAATGATACTTTTTAATATTTATTTTATATTTATTTATTTATATTTATTTTAATGATTATATTTTATTTTAATGATACTTTTTTATATTTAGTGATATTTAATGATAACTAATGTTATCCTCTAAATAATACATACCAATCATCAGATAGCTTGTGCAATCTCCAGGAGCTGCAGTCTCTTTTAAAGAATATTTGTGAACAAACAACCTTCTTAAGTGCAGCATTAGCCTTTAAAAAAAGCATTGAGATGAAAGAAGCCTTGTTTGTCAAGTGCCTTATTTGTAAAGAACAGCCCAGTTGTTTACAGGTGGATGAGAATCTAACGAATTGCAGCTGGCAAAGGAGAAAATAAATGTCTCATTTGTTAAAGAAAGAGCTATGTTAAGAAAAGGTCAATTTAAATAATTTCATGTCTCTCAGAATAAGCACATCTTTCACCACTGATGTCATACACTTGTAGTACCATGTTTGTTAAAGGAAAATTTGCATGTAGAGGCACTTTAAAATAGACTAAATTTGTACGGAGAAAATGTTCTTGGTCGTTGCTTTACTTTGCTTGCAAGGCGTTTCTTATTCATAGCCTTTTGCAGAGATCATAATTCAAAAGCAACTACATCATAGTCTACATCACTGTGGAAAATATTTTGATGTTACCTCACTAAAATATGGAGTAGCTGAAAGCTGACTTCTTATAGAGAAATTCTATAAGAAAAACCCAAACAAATTCCTGTAATTCAGTTAAAATGGTGAGAAAATGGTTACAAGTAAAAAAAATGGTAAAGTAAAAAAAGTACTTTGTAACTGACTTTTAGAAACAGACATGTAACAGTTGTTAGAAACAGACATTTAACAGTTCTAGCTAAACGGAGTTTAGAAAATGTTTCTTCTAAAAATAATAAAATGATAGTGTCTCTTTGAAATAGTTAAAAGGATTGTAAGAGACAGCAAAAGAGCAAGCATCAGCAGAAATGTCCCTGTTTATGGAAAATTAATTAAGTAGATACATTTGTAATGGGCATCATATTGAATGTACTTTGCTATAGTGAATTGAGATATCTAACTTAGGAATTTTTAAAGTTCTCTGAAAATTCTTCTGAGTGAATTTTCAAAAAAATTCTAAGTTATTAGCTCTGAAAGAGAAAATGTACCACAGGGAAAGACAGAACCCACTGTCCTGCCGCTGATTCTTGCCTCTCAGCTCCTTTTTTTTTTTGACCTTTGGCTTGTGGTCTGAATTGCCAAAGTAAATTGAGGATTTGAGGCACTCAGTGGTAATTACTGAGTAGAGACTTGGCAGGTTGATGTTCACTGTGACCGTCAGTAACTCATTCCTGTCAGACACTGAGCAGCTGTCAGGCAATAATAATGTTCAGACCTGTAACAAAGTCAGACATCTGAAGGCTCAGCCTTGCAGATTCCCACCCATATACTCGTTCTCTTGATTGAAATTCATGTTTCTCAAATATTATATGTTAATTTCACCTTTTACTGAAAAGTAATGACTAATGCACTTCATGCTTGAGCTGTGGTGAAATGCATAGAATGTGTGATTAAATATGCATTTGAAGATTAATTAAATTGCTTTGAAAAATCAGATTGTGACTTAACAGACTGCAACATTATCTTTAGTGGAGTGATTAGACTTAAAAGCCAACTTTGTTTCAAAGGAGGAAGGAAAAGGAACTAATCCTTCTGTTGATAAAATCTCTGACAGAGATTTCCTTTAGAGAAACAAATTTTCCTTTAAAATACTATCATGAATATAAGTAACAACAATAACAACAACAATCACAATGTTAGTAGGGAACCACCATAATTTAAAAATCTGTAAAATAAGCCAAGGATGACATATAGAATAAAGAAATGGGGAAACATAGCTCTTGCCTATATTGCTCATAATGGAGCACATCCTTCTCCCTGCATAGGGTTTCTTAAGGTTGAGAGAGAGTCTGCATTCAGATTCTTGATTGTTGTCAATTTTAGTAGTGCTTTACTGAGCAGAGCAGACTAAACCACTCTTTGTATAAATGAAGGTGTATTAAAGATGTCACACTGTCCCAATGTGGTAAATGTGTTATCTGAGCTCTATGGAGAGAAACCTGTTTTTTTGGGTTGAATTTGTCAGTTTTGAGGGCTTCTGCTGGCATCACTCAGTTGAGCAAGGAGCACAATGTTTTGCACCCCACTGTAGTCCAGGGCTTCACTTGTCAGTGAAGAATAAGAGTTTATTGTAGGGTGCAATGATAGGGAAAAATACCTGTGCCAGCATTTGCTTCTTTACTGTAAAACAGCAAGGAAAAGAAAGAAGGAAAAAGTAAAACAAAATATCCCAAACCTCAGTATGCTATGGAAATAATACGTTTCAGAGATCTTTGCTAAACAAGTATGAAGATTTCATTCAGAAGTCTTTTCTCCTTCTTTCTCCTTTTTTCCCGTTTGTTTTTTCAGATAAGAAAATTTTGATCTTTTGCACAGTGAGCAACACTAACTGCAAAAGGCAGAAGAGAGATGTTATACTCTTTCGTGACCACTGCTTTGCTTGCTGATAAATGCAATTTAAAATGAGATTGTTTTGCTGCTTAGAGGTTTATACCTGCATAGTGCCACACATAAATCCACTCAATAAGAACTTAACATATGGTTCCTCTGAGTTCCTCTTATTTCAGCATACAACCAGCAAGCTGTAGGTACAATCTCTCGAACTTCTAGGTAAGAAAGGGTGGAAACATCTAGAGCTTTTTTAATGACAGCTCTGAACTTCAGAGGCTGAAAAATTAAGCTGATACTGTAGAAAACAAAGGCCTGGTAAAAAATATTTAAAAAGAGAGGAGAAAATATGCAGAGGGAGAATGGAGTAAGAGTTCGCCTTTGAGATATAATATTAAATCTTTGAGATCTACAGAAAGAAGACAAGCCTCTACTTCACATGATAAACAAAAAACCCCACAGCTGTTGCAAAGGACTCCATAACAACTGAGTTGTAACTGTTCCTCATGCTCTCCAAAAATAAATCAACAATTTAGTCAGAAATGCATTTTTTGCTTTCTGTATTCCTTTGCGCAATTAAATTTAAATGCTCATAAAATATTTATTTCTTCAATTTAATTTCAAACAACTTTCAAATAATAAAAAAAAAGATGATGTTGACACATAAAAGAATAAAAAGGGATAATTGGAATTTACTGAGAACAAGTAACTTATTTCCCTACTGAACCACAACAAAACAGTTATAGCACTGTGGTAACCACTAGACTCAAGAAATATTGCAACCAACCATCAGGAAACACAGGGCCCACTGAGGCCTGACCTTTTCTAAATGGAAGCTCTGAGAAGTGTTCATAAACTGCCCATTCCCAGGCCAGTGTCCCTTTCTGTCTCCACCCACAGAAATACTCTCGTTCTAACTAAGCAGTGGAAGAACTGCAGACAGGCTTCCAATAAGTTTCTTTCATAGTTTCCTACATTTTTTCCCCTTCTCCAAATTGCTTCAGTGAGTGAACACAAATGATTAAGAGGCCACTAATCTTATATGCTGGAAATCTCTGGTAGCCCTAGGTGGTGAAAGGGTTGGCCAGGGTTAATCTGGGTCTTCTAGAACTTGAATCTAGACCTCTGCATATGATGCCCCATATACTCTGGTTCTCCCCCTCATTTTGAAAGCCTCTAGAAATTTGAGCAGATCTATGGTACAAACCATGGTGAGTATTTTATCTGTGCTGTCAAACACTGATGCACATGTGCACTGCTCTTTTGCATTGTGCTAAAACAAACCATGTTAGTGCTTCTACATTGTCCTGCCTGGCAGCTGCCTGGCAGTTGTCCTTATCTTTCCTTTTCCAATCTTCTTCCTCTTTTTATTTCTTTATAATATTTGTTCCTCTCTGTAGCCTGACATAAATTGCTTCCTTTTCATCTCTAATGTTGCTCTTCATATCACCTACTGTCTCTTAGTCCTAGTTGTGCTTGGTCCCACCTCCTACCCTTACACTTCCATCCATGATTTTTGTTCTTTCTGTTCTTACTTCCTCTCTTACTCTTATGTCTATTATTTCTCATTTCTAAAGAATTTCCCTCTTTCTCTTCAGCATTTAAAATTTCTTTTTGTTTGGCAATCTCTTTTTTCCTGTTTTGTACAAATTGCTCCATCTTTTTCTTCTGGATTTAGGCTATATTTAAATTTCAGCTGTTTTTCGTGATAGTTGAAACTTAGCCTAGATCCAGACCATATTCTTAAAATGAAAAAGTATCACACAGGCTGTCTAAATTCATAATTTGCAAACATGGCTATAAAAATTTAGAATTGGTAAAACACCAGAGTTCAGTTGGTTTGAGTTGAAAAATGTAATTTTATTCATAAAAAAGAATTCTAGTGCACAGTAATCCGTAGCAAATGGGTGGTATGAGCCAAAGTCAGCATTTTTTGCAGATTTCCTTAGCACAAAGAATTCAAGTAAGTTTTTGCACTTAGTGAAAATGCATCTTGACACACACAGAAATCTGACAGGTCAGCCTAAAATGTTACAGACAACAGTAACATTTACCTTCTTTGGAATGTGTGTGGAATAAAAGAAAATAATAATAAAAACCAGGTTTTAAGGGATAGAAAAGTTCCAACATGATTTCTTATTCTTAGATTTATTATATATTCTTAAATTTGTTATTTGAGAACTGTCTCATGAGATCTGCCTTAAAAACCAAATCTGTTCTGCATTCATGACAGCTTCATGTTCTTGGCTTCCTGGTGACTGTAGCAGAAACCTAGAAGTTCCTTATGGAAAAGGATTCAGGGTAAACAAGGTAGAATGTAGAGGGTTAAAAAACCAAGATAACAAAATAAAACCGCATAATGAATTTTTTTTACTAGAGGCAAATCAGGAGAATGGTTTGAGATTAATGTATCATTTCTGATGTCAGCTGGAAACAAGGATGTTTAAAATGCAAAAATAGTTTTATTCTAATTTGAGAAGAAAAATTTATCCACAAACATTCAGCTTTGCCTTATACTGGCCAAATGCAGAAGCAGTCTGATAATGTAAGTTTCCTTCTCTGAAATTAGCTTAAGCATAGAGTTTTTTTGTTGTTTTGTTGTGTTTGTTTAAATCACAGGTTTTAACTTAATAGAATGGATTATTAATAAATTAATCCTCTATTGCATAAAGATTAATGGTTATATTCTTCTTTCTCTCAGAGAAGGCCTTAGTTTCCAAGATCAGCAATCTCATGTTTGCAAAATGTTGTAGTGCAAATTCAAGGAAAATCACCAATTTGTTCAGGACTGTCTTGTCAATCTTCATGCATGTTTAGATTTATTCTGCATGAGGCTGGCCATGTTTACCACTTTATGTGTGTATTAAAGGTCTTTGTGGAGGACCTCTTTTTTTGGTTTTGTTCCTTTTCCCTTCTATGGTGCCAGCATGCCTGTTAGGTAACAAGATAGAAGCATGGCTTCTGATAATACTGTTTTTCCAGGGTGCATTTATAGAAATAAATGAGTAATCTGTTAATGAATAGAATGTCATATTGACATAGAGTCTGTAGTTTTCAGAGAAAACTTTTCATAAGTTCTCTATCTGTAGACTCAAGCATTACATTTTTGCACTAATACAGGAAAGACTATAAAATTTACCTTCCCAGTATACTACAGTTCATTGTGCAATGACTAAAAAAGTGATTTTCCCTTATCACAAGGTCTGCTAAATTAAACACCATGTTCTTCACTCTACAAAGGTGCAGAAGCAAATTAAACTGCCAATTCTAGTAGCAGCATTTGAAGCTAAATCATATATACTTCCTAACTAAAGATAAATTACAAAAAGAGATATCTTTTTTTTGGTGACATTGGAAATGGTAGAATGTGTCTCGTTACTCTCTGGAAAACAGTAATGTACCACGTGTCTACATAGTGGAAGAAGAGATCCCAAGGACTGGAATTTAGAAATTTGAGCCCAATTTGGGGTCAGTTCCACATCATTCCTGTATGCCACCAGAAAGAATCAAGTCAGTAATCTGCTTGAGAAAGAAACTCTTCCACAAAGAGCCAAATAACCAACTAGAAGTTTTTCCACTGCTGGCTCTTGACTGTTGTACCACTTACAAACTTACAGGTCCCACTTACAAACCCTCTGCTCCAGAGGTGGGAGAGTTTCAGGACATTGCACCCTTCTTTGCAGCTGCTATTGAAGCATTATAAATAACACTGGCTACAAACCATTTTGTGTGACACGGTATGGAATTTAAACAGATAGGAATCAGACTTTTAGATATACACTTGAAGTTCTAGGCTCGAGATATTTTCCATATTAGCTTTGTGAAGAGGTTTTTTTTCAGTTATTATGTGAGAGCAGCTGTCCTATTATTTCATTAGAAATGTTTTTTAGATAGCTGAAAAAACATTTCTACAACTCCAATTTATGAGCTTCTTAATATAACTTCAGCTTAGCATCTGACAATTTTATTTTCAGAGTACCTTGAAGCTGAAGACTGAAGTCTAAGAAATCCCATCTGTTAACAAGGAAGTTTTCTAAAACTCTCAAAACTAATTGTGAAAACTTTACTGTATTTATGATGCAAACACATTAAGAGCAGGAAAGAAACATTGTTTAACAGATGATTCTTTTTTATGACTGAGCTAAAATCTGTCATAACAGTTTAGGAACTCTATTTTTCTTCCTCGTGATCCATGATACCTCCAGACATGCTATTTCTGAAACAGGTACAACCATGTTTTGAGAGAGAAATGCACAGTGATTTACTGCACGTCTCACTTTAACATCACGGAGACTTCCCAGACAAAACAGGGATTCTGTAGCTAGAAATTAATCACTCTGTAGATCAACAACTGAATATTGTTCAGAGGGTAATTTCCCTGAGAACCATGTGTCCCATGAATCTCAGTTACTGAGCTGCATTCAAGCCCTCACAATCAGCAGGGGTGGAATAGCATTGTTTAAACTCAAAAAAAAGTCAAACTCTTGCCCGTTTGATGGAGAACTTATGTTCTTATGGAATCCCACTATGTATAATAATGCCAATTTACTGACTGGATAGAGAAGAAATTCTGTAAGAGTTCAGGCAAGTTATTATTTCTACAAGGAATAACATTATTACCCTTTGCTTTTCTGATGATGCCACGTGTTGTGCCTATAAATGTATTCCAACCCTGCTGCCTGGTGTTTTTGAGGCAGAATACTTGTCATCCAAATGAAGTAAGATTTCTTGTTTAGGAATGGAATTGATAATATACATGGTATCAGGACAAAGAAATCTTTTTAGCATATATATGTATTATATATATAGTTCAAAATTTAAGAGGTCAATGAAGGGAAGATGGTAGTTTCTAAATTCAGGTGACAAATCCCTCCTGAGAACTTGTAATTGCTAAAACAAGTCTGATTGTTTGTTGGACAAACACCACCTAATGTGGTACCTCTTCTTAATCTGTGCTTTAACCTTGTGAACTCCTCTCTGCCTGCAACCCCAACAATTGTGCCTCATCAGGCTCCTGACCTGTAACACCATCACTTCTGCCTAGTGCCCTGGGAAATGGAAACTTCTAATTAGGTGGCTTCACAGGCAAGGGAACTTTCTGTGCCAGTTTTTCCTGTACATTTCTCAGGAAAATCAGAGGCTTAAGCCTTTTTGAAGACCACTGCTTTAGCTGCCAGCAGCAAAAATTTTTAGCTGTATCTCTTAAAGAAGGGAGAATTTTCACAGTCCTTCAAAGGCAGATTTCTCACATCCTCTCAGTAAACTGTGATTAAGCCTGTTGATTGAAAGATAAAAGAAAGAGGGCTCCCCTCAACACACACACTTAGAAATTCCTCTTTAGAGAGGCATAAAAGATTTGAGCTACAAATTACAACTTCCATTGCAGATCTCTGTGTGTCCCTTCATCTTTTGCTCTGCCTGCAGGGGCAATGAACATCTGACAAGTCTGCAAAATCTCCTTGCACTTCTCATTGCTTTTCTAGCCTGAGGAATCTGTCTGCTTGTGGCTTTTTGTTCTGCATATATCATCCCATAAATTGTAAACTTTTTTTTTTTTTTCTTTTTCTAGATAACATATCATCCTCTATAACAAACCAGAACAGTGCCTTTTTGAGATAGGCTTAGTTTTAATCAGGAATAGCAATTTTTGCTTTAGTTAGTTTTGCCAGGAATAAAAACCTCTTTTGTCTTACCTAGAGTCTACAAAAATTCTGACCACACTATGTTAAAAAAACAACCACAGCAACCACCACAGCAACCACCACAGCAACCACCACAGCAACCACCACAGCAACCACCACAGCAACCACCACAGCAACCACCACAGCAACCACCACAGCAACCACCACAGCAACCACCACAGCAACCACCACAGCAACCACCACAGCAACCACCACAGCAACCACCACAGCAACCACCACAGCAACCACCACAGCAACCACCACAGCAACCACCACAGCAACCACCACAGCAACCACCACAGCAACCACCACAGCAACCACCACAGCAACCACCACAGCAACCACCACAGCAACCACCACAGCAACCACCACAGCAACCACCACAGCAACCACCACAGCAACCACCACAGCAACCACCACAGCAACCACCACAGCAACCACCACAGCAACCACCACAGCAACCACCACAACCACCACAACCACCACAGCAACCACCACAACCACCACAGCAACCACCACAACCACCACAGCAACCACCACAACCACCACAGCAACCACCACAACCACCACAACCACCACAACCACCACAACCACCACAACCACCACAACCACCACAACCACCACAACCACCACAACCACCACAACCACCACAACCACCACAACCACCACAACCACCACAACCACCACAACCACCACAACCACCACAACCACCACAACCACCACAACCACCACAACCACCACAACCACCACAACCACAACAACCACAACAACCACCACAACCACAACAACCACAACAACCACAACAACCACCACAACAACAAAAAACAGGGAAAACAATAATCAGTGCTAAAAGCTATTCCAAATACTACATAAAATAGTATTGAACTGTGACACATAATGAGCTTCTGATTTCCAGCACTTGTTTTGTTTCTGTTTAGCAGTTTCTGCTTGTTTTATGACCCTAAGGTTGTTGTTTGCATTTCAAAATTTTTTACTCCCAGTACACTAGAAAAAAATAATATAAATTGACTTTATATTTTACCAGTAGATATGCATATCATTTGTTTGGAACTGAAAGCTGAAAGGAAGATTCTGTCTGAAAATTCAATTTACTGCCTCAGAAATTCCTGGAATACATTTCTTTCTGAGATAAATACCTCAATGAAGTGTAGTTGTGAGAGACTGACTCCTTGTGACATATGGAAAGGTAGAATGCTTAAAGCCTGTGTAGCTGGAAGACTTCAGAGTATATTTATCAAAAGGCTATATGGTGATGATATCAGTGAATTAATATTTAAAATCAAAGCCAAAGCCAATAATAATAGCTAGATAAATAAATAACTTTGGCAAAGTAACCCTTCTATAAATTTAAGCCGCTGCAATCAAGCATTTTTTAATGTCACATTTGAAAAGAATGTAATGTGCCAGGAATTTCTCCTTTGTGTTGGGTTTAAGTAGCACTCCCCCTGACATTCCATCTTAATAAAAAAGGTGTACAGACTATATCAGAAATGTCCAACCCTTCAATATAAACATTTTAAAGTACAAAATTACATAAAGGCTATAAACCACTTAGATTTCTGGGTCACTTTTTTCTTTCTAGCTTGCAGGTGAGGGATGTGGTATTTTGATGGTCAGGGTACACAAACTGAAGGAGTACAACCCTTTCTTTCCAGACCAGAGATAACAAGTCACGTGTTACTTACCTGTTTGAGTTTTCACAACAGTCAGAAAGCATCCTGCACCATTTTTCCACACATGATGAGCCCTGCAAAGGATGGATGCAAAAGTTACTTTACATAGTTCCCTTGATGAACTCATCAGTTCATAAAATAATGCCTGATTCTCCCAGGCTTAAGTCTAGTCAAAGACTGATAAGAATTACAAATAAAATAATTGACAAAATAGCTATTGCTAAGACTGAAGGCATATAAAGTGCCTCTAAGCCAAAACCAGCATTTTGCATCTTTCATGAAAACAATGACACTGCTGCTGCCTTCAGTGAGTACAGGATCTTCATGGCAAGAGTCTCTGGTTACAGCAGAGGAAGGAAGCCTTCATCAGGAAGTCTGAAGTCATTACTTACAACTCAGATTACTGATCTTTAAAACTGAGTACTAATCACTGAGTGCTTAAGACTCAGATTACTACTGACTTGCATTACTCAGTTTTAAATCACTGTATTAGACTCAAAGAATCATTAAGGTTGGAAAAGGCCTCTACGATCCTCAAGTCCAACCATCAACCACACGCCAGATGCCAACTAACCCATGTCCTCAAGTGCTACATCCACAAGTTCTTTGAATGCCTCCAGGGATGGTGACTCTATAGCCCTTCCCTGGGCAGCCTATTCCAAAGCCTGACCAATCTTTTCTGTGAAGAAACTTTTTCTATTATCTAATCTGAACTTTCCCTGGTGTAACTTGAGGTCATTTCCTCTCATCCTATCACCAGTTACATGGGAGAAGAGAGCAGCCCCCACCTCCTTTCAGGTAGTTGTAGGGACCAATGAGGTCTCCTCTCAGCCTCCTCTTCCCCAGACCCAAATCCCTCAGCCTCTCCTTGTAAGACTTGTGCTCCAGACCCTTCACCAGCTTTGTTGCCCTTCTCTGGACATGGTCCAGAAACTGAGTGTCCTTCTTGTAGTGTGGGGTCCAAAACTGAACAAAGTATTCAAGGTACATCCCCACCAGTGCCCAGTACAGGGGAACAATCACCTCCCCAGTCCTGGTGGCCACACTATTTCAGATACAAGCCAGGATGTTCTTGGCCTTCTTGGCCACCTGGGCACACTGCTGGCTTATGTTAATGTTATGTTGGCTGGACAGGGCTCTGAGCAACCTGGTCTAGTGGGAGGTGTCCCTGCCCATGGCAGGAGAGTTGGAATGGGATGATCTTAAAGGTCCCTTCCAACCCTGAAAATTCCACGAATCTATGTTGAGCTAGCTGTCAACCAGCACCCCCCAGGTCCTTTCCTGTCTGGCAACTTTCCAGCCACCCCTCCCCAAACCTGTAGCAGTGCCTGGGGTTGTTGTGACTGAAATGAAGGACCCAGCACCTGGCCTTGTTGAACCTCACACAGTTGATCTTGGCCCATCAAACCAACCCATCCAGGACCTCTGCAGAGCCTTCCTATCCTCAGGAAGATAAACATTCCCACCCAACTTAGTGTAATATGCAAATTTACTCAGGGGGCACTCAATCCCTTCATCCAGATGATGTTTAACAAGACTGGTCCCAAAACTGAGCCCCAGGGAACACCTCTTGAGACAGGGGGGCAGTTGGATTTAACTCTATTCATCACAGCTCTCTGGGGCTGGTTGTCCAGACAGTTTTTTACCCAATGAAGAGTAAACCCTTCCAAGCCATGACCTGCCAGCTTCCCTGGGAAAATGCTGTAGGAGACAGTGTCAAAGGCTTTACTAAGTCCAGGAAGAAAACATTCACAGCTTTTCCCTCTTCCACTGGGTCATTCACCTGGGCAAAGGTGCATATCTGGTTGATCAAGAAGGACCTGCCTTTCAAAAATCCATTCTGTCAGGGCCCAGTCTCCTGGCTGTCCTGCACGTGCAGGGTGAACTCCCTTAGGAGGAACTAATCTGTAATTTTCCCCAGTACTGAGGTCAGGCTGACAGGCCTGCAGTTCCCCAGATCCTCCTTCTGGCCCTTCCTGGAGATGGGTGTCCCACTGGCAAGCCTCCTGTCATCCAGGACCTCCCCTGTTAACCACAACTATTGACACATGATGGGGAGAAGCTTGGCAATCTCTTCCCCCAGCTCTATCAGTACTCTCAGGTGGATCCCATCCAGACCCTTAGACTTGAGAGTATCCAGGTGGTGTGGAAGGCCATGAACATGCTTCCTCCTGGATTATGGTAGTTTTATTCTGCCTTTCATCTCAGGGGGGTGGGAATATGCAGAGGATATTCTGGCCTGACTAATAAAGATGGAGGCATCAAGAAGGCATCAGCTTTTTCCTCATCCTTAGTGGAAATGTTCTCCCCTAAATCCAATAAGGGATAGAAATATTTTTTTGCTCTTTTTTGGTGTTAATGTATTTGTAAAAACATTTTTTTTTTATCTCTTATGATAGAGGCCAGGTTGCAGTCTAGCTGGGCTTTTGTCTTTCTAATTTTTCTCTCTGCATGACCTAATGAGACCCCTGTAGCCGTCCTGAGATGCCTGCCCTTTCTTACAAAAGGGGTGAGCTCTATGTTTTTAATTGAGTCTCAATAAAAGCTCCCTGTTCAGCGAGGCCAGCCACCTTCCTTCGTGTCTTGTCTGACACCACATGGGGACAGGCTGCTCCTGTGCCTGTTGAGACTTTTTGAAGAACATCCATCTTTCCCGTGGCCCATCAGGAACCCAAGTCCCAAGGAACTCTCTCAACCAGTGTCCTGAACAGGCCAAAGTCTGCCCTCTGGAAGTCCATGGCAGTCATTTTGCTCTGGCCCCTTCCTTATTTCACCAAGAGTCAAGAATTCTACCACTTTTTGATCATTTTTATATTTCTTTCTGCAACCTCATGGCTGCCAACCTGCATTTCCATCAGCAGGGAGGAATCAGGGGGCTGAACCAGACCAGGGGCTTCCTGGTACCGCCACCAACCTGGGCCCCAGGGAGGCAGAAGCCTTCCCTCTGGGAAGGGCCTGGTGGGCATGTCGGGCCCTCTGTGCTCCTCAGAAGGGAACTGCCCACAACAATTACCCTCTTTTTTTGTTTTTCTTTATAGGCAGCCATAATGCGTGGGGCTGACTCACCTTGGGCACCATCCTCATCTGCTTGTCCCTCGAGTCCAAGAGCCCCATATCTGTAGCAAGACAAACCTCTTTCAGGGCACGGCGCTCCAAGGTCCAACCAGGTGTTCCAGGAAAAACTCACGAATAGTGCTCTGAGTCTGATGCTCTCAGGGCTGAGCAGCCTGAATCGGTGCTACTGCTCCAAAAGTGGCCTCCCCTCTGGCTTCCTCAGGTGTGAGCTTTATTGGCCCCCTAATCCTGCTCATGCGCAGTAGGGGCCTGCCCTAATCAGGCACAGGTGGGCTTAACACAAGCTCATGCCCACTACCTGGCAATTAGTGCCACCTGGTTGCCTCAGTTCACTACACATATCCATTGCGTAGGGGCGACTGGGAAGGTGGGGGAGGCCAAATGGGATTCATCTGTCTTCCCAAGCAGGGACATGTTTCCATTCCCCCTCATCTCTTTGGCCTCCTCCTTCTGAGAGGTGAGAAGAGGCCAGGGAGCTCCCTGCTTCTTGTGGAGCCTCCACCCGCCAGCTTTGCCCCAGGGATGGTAGGGTCTGGCTCCACCAACATATCTCCTGCTCACACTCCCTGATAACTCCTGAACCTTTCCACTCCCTCTTTCAGCTCTGCCACCATGATGAGCAGATCACCCCCTGGTCACAGGAGGCAGAGGTGCTGTCTCAGGTGGTCTCGGGTACAGCTGACCAGCTCGGGCATCCCTGCAGCAGTGACCTGGGGACAGCTGTGGGTTTGTGGCAGCAACGTCTGGGTCACCATATCCCTTCTGGTGATGTTTTTCAGATGAGTGCAGAGGTTCTCCTCTGGTGGGCCACTGGTCAGGTTCTTCTCTTGATCCAGAGAGGAGGACTCTGCCCTCCCCACACCAACTGCAGCCCAAACCGCCCTGTTCGGCTCCGCCGGGCTCTGCGTGCCCACTCTGGTCACTTTTCAAAACAGCTTCTTCCCATTGGAACACGGGATATTTTTGGAAAAGAACTTACAATGTTTAAATAAAGTTCCTAATTTGGTAACTATGTATTACTGAACTCTGATCTCACTGTTTCAGTGTAATAAAAACAGAAATGAAAAATGTCATAGAAAATAATTTGGTTCACTTTGTTCCCCAAATGCTAACTTTCATCCTAAGGATTTAAGTCAGCAATAATAATTAACTTCTGCATAAATAACATTATCCATCTTTGAGGTAGATTTGTATTACTGTAATATATTAGAGTTCTATTGAGAGTTCTTGACCTCAAATGGCTGTAAAAATTTAGTTTGGAAGGCTGGCAGCTGATAACTTTACAGACATTGTATTATATTACAGATTATAGGAAGTATATAGAGATTATATAAATCAGACTAAAAACTGAACACAGAGCAGGTTTCTTTGTTGTTATATTGTGGATGACCACTTATTTACTTTTTATTGGTAGTTTTGGCAACAACAATGACAAGTATTCCTCAGTGTGCCTTTGTTACCATGCTTAAGAATATAATACTTGGCCATCAGAAAAAAGGGGATACTTGTAAAAGTCTGTTCAACATCAGTAAGTTGTGTTCACTTTTCTTTTGCTTGGAATTTTAACACTTTTACTGTAATTTGCTATGGCTTTGAATAAAAAGTGTAATAACATTTTCTATGCTGGTTTGTGTGCAGTAACTTGGAAGTACAGGAATACGAACCTTTTTTTAATTTAATTTTTTTTTTTTCTCTTAATACCCTGTCATTTGGGAATATCTATATCATTCCCTATGGATAAGAATGAGTTCAGTCAGCAGCATGTGAACCATTTGTGACTGATATGCATCCATCCTAGGTGAGACAATTTCATTTTTTGTAGTATCACCTGTGCTGTTGTGAAGCACTCTAGAAAGGTCCTGGTTATAATACTTTGAGAGAGAAAGCTGACTTTTGAAGCAGTTGTTCAGGCTTAGTGGTTTTATTTTAATAATTACATGAAAGGGGGATCAGTTAAGAAGTGTGATTCTAAATCCAGAAGATGGGCTTGTGCCAGGTTTGCAAAAAGTCAGGAGAAGTTTGAATCCATCTTTGCAATAATATAAATCTTTAAAAAATACTAATAGATACTCTATACCAAAGTGGACAAATAAAATATTCCTTTAAGAAGGAATCAGACATACTGTAGTTCCCTTTGTAATAATAAACTATTCAAAGGAAATAATATTGGGGATAACTGTATTCCTTTATCATAAATGCACAAATATTTGCATATTTTTTCAATAAAATGATTTTCCATGTGAAAAGTACAGAGCAATAAACAATGTTTTAGTTTTGAATGTGTATACAATGAATTTTCCATGGTGTCCTAAAAAAAATTTAAAAATTAAAAAGATAAATAGAATTTCATGTATTGTGTACATAAGAAAATAAGATATTGTCTCAAGTAAAATAAAAACCTAAGTAGTGTCATCTAAAAGGCAAATACTTTGAAAGACAATGAGGGAAAGAAGTTTCTGAAACATAGCTACTTCATTTTATATCCTTTCCATCGAATGATTTAAACTATGAGAGTAGAGGAAAGTCATCTCTTCTCAAATCCTCAATTCCCTCGTCCTCTGAAGCTGCAATAATTTAAATTTCCCCAGGAAACTTCTTTTCCCTAAATCATGTAAGAACACATTTTACATATTTTCCCTTTGCCAAGGCTTGTCTTGTGAAATTTTAGCTTTATGTTAACTCATCAAATGATTCTGAAATGCTTCCTTAGCAAACCTTTAGTTAAAAGCTCCACAAACAACACTGTACTTTACAAGCCTTATTTGCACCTAAGTTAAATAACCCCCCCCACACTTTAATAGTGCATTTTTAGGTTGTCCTAAACTCTCTCACGTGCTCTTAAATTAGCTTAAATGAAATACCATACCCACAAACAAAACCAACCAGACAGAAAGAATTGCTCACCATATACCTGAAGTTAGAGTGAAGATGAATGAAGATCAGGTACACAGATGTGTACCTGATTCCTGTACAACAGGAATTCAGTTGTTCTTCTGATAATTGTCCGGGTTCCATTCATGAGAATCTGCTGAAATTAATATTTTTCACTGTAAGAGCACTTGTAATTTACAACTACTTGACAATTCATGTTTTGTGTGGAACTCAGTAATTTGAAAGCTACCAAATTGGAAAACCTTGCAGATGAATGCATCTTGGAATCTATGACTTAAAAAAGTTTAGAAGCAAGAGAGCAAGAGCTTGAAGCTTAACATAGACTCTTCTTGATATGATGTTTTGAATGAGAAAGGACACACAAAAGTGTAGCATTCAGACACCCTTCTACTGATGACATTTTGATTTTTGAATCATATTTTACACAGAAATGTATTTTCTTTCAGTGATTTTTTCTTCAAGTGATGTCTGTAAGTCAGTCAAAAGAAAGAGAGCACTTATATTGACAGGCAATTTACACCTAAAATTTCAGCCTTCTAGCACATATTTACTGGCTTTATCATGAGAGCTCTCATTTAAATGATGTAAATATTGGATTTGTCAACTGCTTAAGATAAAAGTGACATTTGGATAATAGCATTGTCCAAAATTCAGTCCTCATTCCTTTACAATAGGTATGCTCCTATTATCTACCCCAGCTGGCTTGGAAACTAAGCAACAGTGTGTAATGGGACTGCATCTATCCACATCCTACCTGGAGAATCAGCAGGTGAGGATGTGAGCCTCCAGACAGGATGTCAGATTTCAACTTGCACCAGAGAGCATATGACAAAATTTCAGCAACATAACTCAAGGCCCATTTCCAAAACTGATGATTGGATAGATTTCATTTCCAACACTGACAGTATTTTCACTTGCCTTTCTCCTTTCCATCTAGTAAGCTGAAAAGGTTGAATTTAAATTAATTCTACTTGTAACATAAAGGTTTACAGATGCCTTCTGAGCAGTGTCCTCATATTAATTTATTTCAGAATAGAAATGCCTTTCTGCTTCCATTTCAACTAACCTCATAAAGAGAGCAATAATATTTGTGAAGAAAAGCCCAGTTTTTTAATGTTTTTTTTAATGTTTCCCATTAATAGATAGCAGTATTACAGCTTTTAATGAAGAGAATCTTCAGTGAACACTCACCTGAGAAAAAAAAATACTCTGCAACCAGAGACCTTTTCTTTCGTATTTGGGTACTTTTTTTTTTTTTTTTTTTTAATAATTTATAAGAGCACAGCTAGCCACAGGAGTCTCTGTTCTTGTTGTTTCTTACTGTTGAATATCTATGTGAGCAGGAAAATTCAAGCAGAACTGACCTGACTGCCAATAGTTATTGGCCATTCCCCAGGAGAGGCAGACAAGATTTAAAAGATACATTGTTTTTTCCATTTCGAAGCGTTAATTGTAAAACAGGCATAGCAATTAGTATTTTTAACTATACTGTTTTTTCTCTACATGATCGTTTCCTTTTATTTCTTTGAATTTAAAAATCAAGAACATTTATCACAGTAAGGAAAAAAAAATCAATATTAAAGATTACTTTATCTCAGGTTCTATGTAGCACCCAGAGCACAGGAAAATATTTAAAAAAAAATTGGAACCTAAAAAACTTGGTCTGAGACATTAATCACAAAATATTACTCATTAGTACCAGTACTTTTATCTCCAAATGCAAAAGAAAATTTAGTCTGAAACAGCTCTCTGTTACTTTTCTATTTTTTTCTTGAGTAGGATGAGATGCTATTGCATGGCTATTACATTACATTATATTGCTATTTATATAGTGATGATATATTAAAATAAAATCTACTTTTTTAAGATTTTCAAACTCCTAAAAATTACTAACTTATTTGGCAACAATTTATGAATAGATAAAAATGAGAAGTGGCTTTTAAGGGAGTATTTTATCATGAGATTTGTCAACAGCCTCCCAGCCCTCTGAAAATCAAGATTATTTCAAAGCAAAACTGATGGTTTAAAAATATGTTTTATCAAAACAGAAATGTTATTCTGGAACTGGTCTGGAGTATTTCATCTTCAATGGAGCAGAACAGGATTGTTATATATAAAAAATTACAGAATCACGGAATCATCCAGGTTGGAAAGGACCTCTGAGATCAAGTCCAGCCCTCAATCCGCTACCACTGTGGTTCCCAGCCCATGGCACTGAGTGCCACATCCAGTCTCTTTTTAAAAACCTCCAGGGATGGAGAATCCACCACCTCCCTGGGCAGCCCATTCCCATGCCTGATCACCCTCTCTGTAAAGAATTTTTTCCTAATATCTAACCTAAACCTCCCCTGGCAGAGCTTAATTCCATGTCCTCTTGTCTTACTGAGAGCTGCCTGGGAAAAGAGACCAACCCCCCCCTGGCTCCAACCTCCTTTCAGGGAGTTGTAGAGAGTGATGAGGTCTCCCCTGAGCCTCCTCTTCTCCAGACTGAGCAGCCCCAGCTCCCTCAGCCCTTCCTCACAGGAATTCTGCTGGATCCCTTCACAGCCTCCTTGCTCTTCTCTGGACCTGCTCCAGCACCTCAGTCTCCTTCCTGAACTGAGGGGCCCAGAACTGGACACAGTACTCGAGGTGTGGCCTCACCAGCACTGAGTACAGGGGCAGAATCCCTTCCCTGGACCTGCTGGCCACACTGTTCCTGATCCAGGCCAGGATGCCATTGGCCTTCTTGGCTACCTGGGCACACTGCTGGCTCATGTTCAGCTTCCTGTCAATCCAGACTCCCAGGTCCCTCTCTGCCTGGCTGCTCTCCAACCACTCTGTGCCCAATTAAACCATAATTACTTAAAAACGAAGCTAAAATATTTTAAAACACATTCCTTTGTATATTGCTTTGGGACGGGATCTGAAGTTTTCCTGTTTCCAACACTGCACAGTCTGAGCTAAGGAGATTGGTTTTCCACCCTTCAATGAAAGCCAGAATAATTTTTCCTCCTAGTGTGATAAGGCAACGCAGAATGCAAATCTGGAAACATTATTTGCCATAAGAGGCCTTTGATTTTACTTCTATTATTGAGAAATCTGCATCAGGAGAAATCTGGGCTCATGCTCACTGGCAGTCCTGAACTTGTAATGCTGTTGCAATTTTTCACTACTTTCATCCTTAATTTAGCAGAATAAATTCCTCTTCTTTATATTTACATTTTTTAGGCTTCTGCACAGATCTATATATACATCTATATTTTTTTCCTCACCTCTTACTCCACAGGTTTCAAAAGGAAGATAAATACAAATGGGAAACATAAATAATATGTAAAAGTATGTGTTTCTGTTTTGGATCACTCATCTTAAGCCATTTGACTACTCTCAGCACAGGTTAAGATATGATCAGATAATTTCTCTGAACCTTCACGGCATATTTAATTAAAATAAAATATGGAGTAAGAGTTGCTGTAGATAACCACACTTACTTTCTCCTGCATAACAACAAAAATAAAAGCCTACTTGAGAAATAATCTGAATTGCAAACCGTACCATTAACAGCTGACTCAAATCTCAATTTTAACAGATTTTTTTTTTTCTTTTTGTCTTTTTACTGTAGCCAGAGTCTTTATTACTTCCCTAAAATTACAGAGCCTGAAATCTGTTAAACTTCTTAATCCTGATAAGCAGACCTGCGGCTGCAAGAAATAAATATTTAGGCTATGACCAGACTGTTTTTTGTAGCTAGTGTTATTTGGAAATTGTCTCAAAGAAAATGTTAGCTTCAGTTTTATCTTTTATTAAACAAGAGCTATTATAGTTTGTTTCTTAATCCAATATCACTGAGATTTTACCTGACAGGGCAAAGGAAGCTTTCCTAGGCTTCCCACTAGTCAGGGAAAGGGGGAGCTCTTCTCCACACAGCCTGAGGAATAACTTTCCTTCGGTTAAGATCTTTACTGCTGAACTATTTTGAAGCTAAGGAGCATGAGAAGGGAGCAGCAAGGTCAGCACAGTAAAACATACAAGAGGGTAGAGAAAGCTGCAGGCAACAGAGAAGTTGCAAAGTTACAGAGATAACATCAAGATGCTCCTATGAGCACATTACATATACATATGTTTTTTTTCCCTCTCTCAGACTGATTAAAAAACATTGTGTTTTTTTTAAGATACCACATCTATAATAGTAACCTTCTTATTAGATTGTACAGTTTCATGTATATTGGGCAAAACAATGATGGTTATAATGACATGTAATCAGTTTTCATTTTTCCCTGTCCACATTTAGAAGGGAAATACTGGAGCAGGTGTCTCAGATCCAGCTCATAAACCAAAGTGAATCTCTGAGCTGTTCAGGTATTCTTTACAACAGCAGTGCTTGGTACAAGCAGTGAGGAGAGGGCAGTGAGGAGCACAGGCAGAATAAGAATATTTTACTGAATAGTTCAAAGCAACCCTACTACTAGGAGAGATATTTTATCATTTCATATCTCTAACTACATATATTTAAAATTATCTTGCTCTTGCTACTTGTCAGTCAAGTTGCTTTCAGAGCATCCTCAAAGCCTTTCTTAGGAAATTATTTTTCCTCTCCCCACACTCCAGTTCATCATGCAGAAACTCTTTAGGCACATACATTTGGTCCACCTGGCTCACTCTCCTGTCAAGATTGCCCCATCTTAGCCTCCCTTATTAATGTCTCTGCAGGCAGACCCTGGGAAGGCTGCAGTTTCAGCCACTGCTGTGCCTGTCACACAGAGCATGCAGATGAGGCCTCCTCTTGTGAAACTCTTCCAGCTGAACAACATGCCTTTAAATCTCATTTCAAAGTGGAAGACAAGATTCTGGAAAACGAGATATCCCTTCATACTGGCGTTAATACGGTATACAGACACATCCTTGCTGTTTCCAGGAGCTGACTCTGGGTCTGGATTTAAAATATTTTGAAATCTGACAGACAGCTTCAGCAGGATACACAAGTACTGAATTTGTATGAAAGCAGTAGAGCCTAAATTAAAAGATATGGAAAGCTGGCAAATGGACCAGTTCTTTAGCATTCTGCATTCAGAGCCTTCTCTATGTTTTTTTAAAAAAGCAGCAGTTTATATCACTGCACCAGCAGAAGTGTTTTCTTCCATTTAATTATTTTTTTTCTGTTAAAATTAGGGGAACTACATGAGATAATGCCTTATCAATAAACAGTATAGGGGTCAGTTCAACATTATTAAACATTATATTCAACATCATTAAGTGCACTTAATTTAAATGGAAAGATTCTTTTGCTGTTGAAGTGAGCAGAGCATTATGCAACTGACAGATATATCACTAACCTACGAATGAATATTTTCAGTTTTATAAGAGAACATTATTTTAAACAAACTTCTACATTTGCTTCTAATATCATTCAGATAGTCATAAGAGAACCAAAACACTATTTTACTTTTATATTATGTCCTTCCTATAATAGGTTCAAACACTATGAGCCAGCCTTGGTGGCTACAGATTT